>NC_133369.1:44198424-44262060 GCF_049309525.1 Garra rufa
ATATATATATATATATATATATATATATATATATATATATATATATATATATAATATATATATATATATATATATATATATAATATATATATATATATATATATATATATATATATATATATATATATATATATATATATATATATATATTGTTTTTAACTTTCAGTTTTAGTAATTTTGATGTGTATTTCTCATTTTTATTAATTTTTTAAATCTATATTGATTTATTTTTATTTCAATTTTAGTTATTTTAGTACATCAAGTTAAACCAAATTAAATATAATTATATATATTTTTTATATTTTAACAATAGTTAACAGTTATTTCATTTTAACTCCCTTTTTTATTTTACTTCTGTTATCATTTCAGTTCAACTGCCAATTTTTTTTTTTTTTTTTTTATTAGTTTGGGTCTCTGAATAAAACTGAGCTGTTTTTTTTTTTTTTTTTTTGTTATATTCTCACTATATCAGACTATATGAGCCAAAAATGCCAGCTGTATCTTGTTTTACAGGGTTAAAGTTCATTTTAGAGTTTATGTTTTTTCAGGTAAAAAAAAAATACCTGAGCCACATCAAAACACCAGCAGATTACAGAGACGTGAGTCTGCAGGACGATTTTCAAGAAAATACCAAGCACTTGCACAATAACCTCACAACAAAGCCATGAAAACCACCAATAACCCCCTATAGCATTTTTTTTTTTTTTTTTGAGAGTTTTACACAGGTATAGAGTAAGTACAATTCATATATTCTTCAAATGTAAACATCTAGTTTTGTTCATGCTGTTGAAATATACAGACTGTTCTCATGCAGTCAGACTGATCAATGTGTCATTACTCATGCACTAAAAGAGACTTGGCTGTGCTCAATCTGTCTAGATGTTTGTCATGCTTTAAGAGTCTCAGTACGATCTCCCTCTTCAATGGACGGGACTTTGTTTGCAGCTCACTTCATGTATTATTCACTGCTAAAATAAATTGTTAGAGTTAGGAAACACAATGCATTTTGTTCTGGGCAAACCGCTGCTTTTTAACATAGAAACTTATTTATTGTTTCTCCTCCCTGAGGACTTTTACCTTGACCGCCCACATCCTAATCTGCTCTGCTGGCTTAAAGCTTCCTGTTTGCACTCACCGGAGGACCTGCTGGAGGCACACAAACACAGAAGGAGAGGATGAGAGAGAGACAGACAGGTAGAGAGCACAGCACAGGTGTTCTGGCTGGAGGTGAACATGCACCCTACATGCACTCTATACTGCATTTACCACAACAAAGATGTGCAATTGTTGTCAGTGTTTTGGATGTGTTACACACCGATTGTTTTAATGTCACAACAGACAATACGTAAACCTCAAGAACCTCAAAAAACAAACACACATACAAATACACACTTTTCCTTAGCTATGTACATGGGGACATTCTGACTTTTATTGTTATTATAAACAGCTAGTTGTTAAATACTAGAACCAAACCCTAACCAGTGTTATTTTAAACTTAATTTGCAATTTGTGTTTTTTATTAATATTTATATACTTTTTTTATTTTAAAATTTCAGTTTCAGTTTTAGATATTTTAGCACATCAATTAAACAAAATGAAAATGATAAATTCTGCCAACTGTTTTTTTTTTTACATTTTATTAATTAAATAAAATAAGCAGTTAAAATGAAATATTAAATATATTGTTTTTACATTTCAGTTTTAGTAATTTTAATGTGTATTTGTCATTTTAATAGTTTTTTTTATTTTTCTCTATATTGATTTATTATTATTTCTTTAAATTTCAGTTTTAGTCATTTTAGTACATCAAGTTAAACAAAATGAAAAAAAAATCTGCAGTTTTTATTTTATTTTACTTCAGTTAACATTTATTTCATTCGTTTTTATTTTTATACTTTCCATGTTCTTTTTAAAATTAGTTGAACTTTTAGTAATTTGATGTGCATTTGTCAGTTTTATTCATTTTTTGCAATAGTTTTAGATTTTTGTCTATATATATTTATTATTGTTTTTTAAATATCAGTTTTAGTTTTATTAAAGGGGTCATCGGATGCCCATTTTCCACAAGTTCATATGATTCTTTAGGGTCTAAATGAAAAGTCTATAATATACTTTGGTTAAAAATTCTCAATAGTAGTGTAAAAAACAGCCTTTTACCTTATCAAAAGCAGCTCTGCAAAATATTAGCTAATTTTAAGACATGGCCCCTTTAAATGCCACCGTAATGTTTATTTTAGCCGTCAAGCACATTATAGGCCATTCACAAAGATGAATAAAAAAACCTTATACTCACTTCTGCTGTGGGTGAAGCTGCATCAGGAACGATTCGCACGAAGATAGATGCATATGTAGATTGGGATCGGCGCTTTCCATTTAAAAACTAAAGTTACGTTAATCCTCTGCATCTTCAGCGGCTCAGATGTCGGGAGTAAACGACTACTGCTATGTTCATTATTACATCCAACAACAGAACACCTCAATCGCTCAATTAGAGTCTTCCTCTGCACCTGAGTCACACAATTGCGATCGGAGTCGGACTGTTTCAGCTCGGTGAGGGCGGGGCTTAGGTAAGGCGCTCATGTCAATCAACTATCGTGGGAGGGGCCTCTGTCTGTGTGTCGTCACACCCACAAGAAGCTGAGAATGACCTGATTTTAAAAAGGGGATATTACTTTTAAAGATTAAAAAAAATACCACTGGGTGGATTTTAATCATTGTAGGGTGGTTGTGTACACAAACTGATAACACACATTAATGTTCAAACAATTTGGAAAAGTGAGTTTTGCATCCAATGACCCCTTTAATTTTGATGTGTATTTGTCATTTTTATTCATTTTTTAATACTTTTTGATTTTTCTCTATTTTTTTTTTCAGTTTTATTTTAGTACATCAAGTTAAACAAAATGAAAATAAGAAATTCTGCCAACTGTTTTTTTTTATATATATATATATATATATATATATATATATATTATTTTACTTCAGTTAACATTTATTTCATTTTTAACTGCCTTTTTTATTTCACTTCTGTTAACATTTCATTTTAACTGCCGATTCTTTTTTTTTAGGTTTTAATTTTATTTAAAGATTTAATTATTTATAATAACCCTGACCCTAATATGTACATAAAACTGTACAGAAATGACAAAAACGGCATTTTTACAAATTTTATAAAAAAAAAAAAAAAAACACACAAACTGATTGTATTTTTTTTTTTCTTTTGCAGAGTTTATCTGCACGATATGAACTATTTTCTAGGTGAATTATTTATTTATTAGCTTATTGATTTTATGTTAGATAATGGTGTTCATTATTAACATGCAATTTGCAAAGTTATTCTTTTTAAAGTGATAGGACACCAAACTGAGCCGTATTTGAGGAAGGCACCATACACATACAGCTATTGACAGGAAGTGCTGAGATCAAGCCATGACTTAAATTAAATATCCTCTTTAATTAATCAAAATAAATGCATTACATTGTCCTGACTTGATGGGAAGTCTTTCTGAACTCAACAGTGGATGTGAACCAGACCACAACAGAAGAAACGAGCACTGAATCAAGTGGAAAATGAGCGTTCTGCACTCGCTACGAAATATAAAAACCTTATGAATACAGATCTGTCCTGGCAGATTCTGCTGCACAAAGATAGTACCGCCGCGTCCCTTAAAACACAGGAGTAGATCCATGCAGCGCTGCATTTCATTACTAAAACAATGGCGTGTAATGTGTCATTTGTAATGTGAAGGAGCATTCACAAGTTCTTTGTAATTCCCCATTTGATGGCAAGGCTTACAGCAATTATGATGTCTAATATACGGATTTAGGCGTAAGAATTGAGAAACAGGGAAGTTTGGGTCTGAATGTTGATGACGGCCCTCTTGAAGTCTCGGCGGGACCGAGGACGTCGAGTGTTGATCGTTGCCTCGCGCTGATAAGCAAAAATGTTTCCGGAGCGTAAAGAATCGAGTGGTGTGCGCGAGGGATAAACCCTAATCTGTCGCCACACGCTGAACTTGACTTGCTAATATTTGCATTGGTAATCAGGTGGAAGTTCTGCTAAGCTCCCCATTACGCCCTCATGTATGTGAAAAGGTCTCGCCGTTCATTTGAATACGGCCAAAGAGGAGGAAGCACTGGGCAGAAAATAGGATGCAGCGAGATGAATGTGTCGAGGAAAAATGAAAAATCATTTTGAAAAGTTGCATTCGGAAGAAGCGCCGCCACCCCGGTGTCTACAGAACGAAATGATTGGTGCGGATAGATTACGGGTTATTGAAATGAAGCCACTGGTCTGGAATGGAAGTCGAGAGCTTCATATGGGATTATACTAATAAAGTAATACAGAGATCAAAAGGCGGCTTGTGGCGGAGGGTTTCCTCAATCTATAATCCTTCCAGCCATATTGATGCATATTTGACAATGAGCAAATGGACAAAATATCATTTGCAATTGCTGTGTGTAAAATAGGACGCATTCTGAAAGACTTTCATTTTTGGTAGACTACACTCTTAAAAATAAAGGTGCTTTAAAAGGTTCTTCACAGCGATGCCATAGAAGAGCCGTTTTTGGTTTCACAAAGAACCATTCAGTCAAAGTTCAGTTCTTTAAAGAACCATCTCTTTCTTACCTTTTTATAATCTGAAGAACCTTCTTTCACCACAAAGAACCTTTTGTGAAACAGAAAGGTTCTTCAGATGTTAAAGGTTCTTTATGGAACCATTTAGACCAAAAGGTTCTTCTATGGCATCGTGAAGCACCTTTATTTTTAAGAGTGTAGTGAATAACGTCTAATAAATTAACTGTAAATTGCTTGTCCTTTATATACATTAGGTATTGCACATGAAGTGGCGTTCAGAAGTCCGAAACCTGGGAAAAAAAGAAGACATGTAGTTAGTTAGTACCCTGCATTCATTTGATTCAAAAATGCAAAAGCTATTGTGAAATATTTTTACGATTTAAAATATCTGTTTTCTATTTGTATATTTTTTTTAAATGTAATTTATTTCTGCGATCAAAGCTGAATTTTCAGTGTCACATGATGCTTCAGAAATCATTCTTATATGCTGATTTGCTGCTTGAGAAACATTATTATTATCAATATTTAAAACAATAATGAATAGAAAGATCCAAAGATCAGCATTTATTTAAAATAAAAAGCTTTTGTAATATTACATACGTATAGGTAGACATAAGTGTAATCTCTAGGAAAGAAATGATAGAAATTAATACTTTTATTTAGCAAGGGTGCTTTAAATTGATCAAAAGTGATGATAAAGACATTTATAATGTTACAAAAGATTTCTATTTTAGATAAATGCTGTTCTTCTGAATTATCTACTAATTAAAGAAACCTGAAAAAAATCCTACTCAGCTGTTTTTAACATAATAATAATACATGTTTTTTGAGCAGCAAATCAGAATGTTCGAATGATTTCTATTGGATCACATGGCGAGTAATGATGCTAAAAATTCAGCTTTGAAATCACAGGAATAAATTACATTTTAAAATATATTAAAATAGACATCAGTTATTTTAAATAGTAAAAATATTTCCACATTTTACTGTGCTTTGGATCAAATAAATGCAGGCTTGGTGAGAAGAAGAGACTTCTTATTATGGAATATACTGTATACATTCCATCCTCCAGACCCAGTATTTTAATGAAATGAAATAAAATAAAATAAAATAAAATAAAATAAAATAAAATAAAATAAAATAAAATAAAATAAAATAAATAAAATAAAATAAAATAAAATAAAATAAAATAAAATAAAATAAAATAAAATAAAATAAATTTAAAATGAGTTTTTTTCTCCTATACACTGAGGCATAAATCTCCACTTCAGCAGCACTTACACACACCAAACTTGACATTTTTATTCCTGTCTATATCCTGAAGGTTTTTACAGAGGGATTTGTTCATATATCATTTGCTTGATTTTATACAACATTTTATTCCCCAAAAAATGGTAAAAAAAAAAAATAGTGTTTTCTGTCTGTTCTAAATTTTTTCTGAACTATGTTGTGACGAAATGAGATACCCACAATTCCCTCTGTAAAAACTTTTGACTCTAATATGTCAAAAAAAATTAAACAAGAATTTTGAAACTGACTTCATCCAGTGTTTACATTTTTGTAATAGAAATGTATGCAAATATTTTATTAAATAATTTGCATATTTAACTTCTAATACAATTTGTTTTTCCCACAATTATCAAAATCAATCAACTGGGTAAGTAAGGTGATAACTATTAGTTAATTTTTGAAATTGTGATTTTTTGCTGTTTTGAATCTAATAAAAGGTCTGTGTCTGCTATCAAACTACTTCACTGACCTGCTCTATGTGATGCTCAGATATACACCACTCCATCTGTTGAAAGTGTCTTTTTCTTACCAGCCTTCTTAAGATAATGATTTCCATTTGCGTCACCGTTCGCCTGAGTCGTATCTGATGATGCCGAGACTCTGAGACAGTAATTACGCTGCTTGTCTGGATCACACAAAGTTCAGCAGTACCTCATTTCATGCTAATTCATGCACACTGTAACATCATGTCAATGAACACAGAACACAATGAATCGACACTTACGGCCCACACCGACACCAAACTCTCCGCGTGAGCCGAGCAGCCGTTTAGACCGGATTCTGTAATTACAGAATGGCATAAAATGGTGTGAAATCGTGCAGATAATCTGCTAAATCTCCCAACATGAAAAGATAATTGCAGCAGAAATTAGCCGTACCTGAGGTTCATTCATTTGGTCATGGCTAGCTTCTTACACGCCGAGGATCGGATATTACTATTAATTATGAGCGGGTCAGAGTGGCTGAAGGTCGACCATTAGTGCCGGGACCATTGAAATGCTAATTATAAACAGATTAGAGAGTTACGCTCCTTTATGACGCTTATTAGATAATTACTTGGAGTGAGGAGTTTAGTGAAGTGAAGGAGCCGAGACCGCACAAGATAAAGAGCGCACGCCTGGGGAAACAGACAGCATACAGGTGTTTTAATATATTAATAAATGACTTAATGGATAATTAGTACGCAGAACAAAAGAAGTCAATAAATAGAGAAGGTTACTAATGCCTAGCGTCTTTATTTAATGGATAGTTCTCCCAAAAATCAACCAGTTTCTTTCTTATGCTGAACACATAGAAGATATTTTGAAGAATGTTGGTAAACAAACAGCTGCTGGTAAACATTGACTTATATAGTATTTTTATGTACTACACTGTAAAAAAAAAACAAGCAAAAAAACAATTTGTTGAGTTCAGTCAACTCAAATAAGTTTAGTCAACTTGAAATTTTAAGTTGTACTAAGTGACAACTAAGATATTTGAGTTGACTTAAAAACTTGTTTCTTTTTTAACTTAAAAACTGGGTAAGTTACCTGGCTGCCTTTAAATTTTAAGTCACTTAGTACAACTTAACATTTCAAGTTGACTACACTTTTTTGAGTTGACTGAACTTTAAATTTTAAGGCAGCAAGGTAACAAATTATTTTAAGTTGACTCAGCAAATCGCTTTTTAACAGTGTATGCAAGTCAATGCACATCTCCTTAAAGTTGAAGTGCTAATTTCTTTTTTAAATACTTTTTAAACTTGTAATCTTAGTTTTTTTGCAGGTTACTTTACATTTCCAAAACATTGATTTGTTTGTTTGAGCAGTGATGTCATGAACGAATCAGTCAACACTGTAAAAACTATTGTTTAAATCAACTTTAATTAAATCAAATAATTTGTTACCTGGCTGCCTCATAACTTTAAGTTAAGTCAACTCCAAAAAGTTCAGTCAACTTAAAATGTTAAGTTGGACTGAGTGACAACTTAGATATTTGACTTGATTCAACTTAAAATTTTAAGGCAGCAGGGTAACACATTATTTTAAGTTTATTCAACAAACAAAGCTGGTTTCAAAGAGCCACCTGCAAACTGGTTTGCAACAAACCATTTATTCTTTAAGTACTGGTTCTAAAGTTCCCTAAAGTTATATTTCGTTCATGTTCATGTTTATTAGCACTGCAAAAAATGCTTCCATTATTCATATTAGCTTCCAGCCAAAATATCTAAACATTCTTTAATCAAAGGATTTTCTAGACGAGTAAAAATTATTTTCAAAATTCGGTGCATTTTTGCTTGAAACAAGCTAAATAATCTGCCAATGGGGTAAGAAAAATAATCTTGTTTTCTGTTTTAAATTAGCTTGTTGGAAGCAAAAACTCATTTTATTTTTTTGATATTTTGGCTGGAAACAAGAAAAAAATATTTTTTCAGTGTGGACACTATCCTCACTAGTGTGCAGACCAAAGCATCTCATGAGAAAGTAGATGAAATACATTAACACAAAAAAATGTGTAAAATAAATAAATAAATAAACAATAAAGCCAAAACATTGCATAATGTAAATAAAACCAAATCAATTAAGTTGTTTTTATGACTATAATTATTAGACGTTCTGTTCATTAAAATTTATGAAACCATTAAAATGGAGCCCAGAAAAATAAAAACACAAAATGCAGAATTTAGCAATAAATAAATAAATAAATAAATAAATAAATAAAACAAAAACATTAAATTAAATTAAATTTGTGTTTTATGCCTTCATTTCAATTATTTGACTTATTAATTGTTTTGTTTTTTTCTGAAAACAAAATATTTTTTACTTGTCTAGAAAATCCTTCTTGATTTAAGAATTTTTAGATAGTTTGGCTGGAAACAAGATAAAAAATCTAAGAAAAGCATTTTTTTGCTGTGTTTATTTGACTAGACATTATTAGGACTGCAAAAAATGCCTCTTTTTTTTACTTAGATTTTTGTTTTGTTTCCAGCCAAATAATCTAAACATTCTTAAATCAAGAAGGATTTTCTAGATGAGTAAAATTTATTTTTAAAATTCGGAGCATCTTTGCTGGAAACAAGCTAAATAATCTGCCAATGGGGTAAGAAAAATAATCTTGTTTTCTGTTTTAAATAAGATTGTTTTGTCTATTGGAAGCAAAAACTCATTTTATTTTATTTTTTTATTTTGGCTGGAAACAAGAAAAAAAAAATTGTAAGAAAAGCATTTTTTTCAGTGTGAACACTATCCTCACTAGTGTGCAGACCAAAGCATCTCATGAGAAAGTAGATTAAACACATTTACACAAAAATTGTGTAAAATAAATAAATAAATAAACAATAAAGCCAAAACATTGCATAATGTAAATAAAACCAAATCAATTAAGTTGTTTTTATGACTATAATTATTAGACATTCTGTTCATTAAAATTTATGAAACCATTAAAATGGAGCCCAGAAAAATAAAAACACAAAATGCAGAATTTAGCAATAAATAAATAAATAAATAAATAAATAAAACAAATACATGAAAAATTAAATTAAATTAGTGTTTTATGCCTTCATTTGTTTAACAGGAACATAATTATTTGACTTTTTAATTGTTTTTGTTTTTTCTGAAAACAAAATATTTTTTACTTGTCGAGAAAATCCTTCTTGATTTAAGAATTTTTAGATATTTTGGCTGGAAACAAGACAAAAAATCTAAGTAAGAAAAGCATTTTTTTGCTGTGTTTATGTGACTAGACATTATTAGGACTGCAAAAAATGCCTTTTTTTTTTTACTTAGATTTTTGTTTTGTTTCCAGCCAAAAAATCTAAACATTCTTAAATCAAGAAGGATTTTCTAGATGAGTAAAATTTATTTTTAAAATTCGGAGCATCTTTGCTGGAAACAAGCTAAATAATCTGCCAATGGGGTAAGAAAAATAATCTTGTTTTCTGTTTTAAATAAGATTGTTTTGTCTATTGGAAGCAAAAACTCATTTTATTTTATTTTTTTATTTTGGCTGGAAACAAGAAAAAAAAATTGTAAGAAAAGCATTTTTTTCAGTGTGAACACTATCCTCACTAGTGTGCAGACCAAAGCATCTCATGAGAAAGTAGATTAAACACATTTACACAAAAATTGTGTAAAATAAATAAATAAATAAACAATAAAGCCAAAACATTGCATAATGTAAATAAAACCAAATCAATTAAGTTGTTTTTATGACTATAATTATTAGACATTCTGTTCATTAAAAATTATGAAACCATTAAAATGGAGCCCAGAAAAATAAAAACACAAAATGCAGAATTTAGCAATAAATAAATAAATAAATAAATAAAACAAATACATGAAAAATTTAATTAAATTAGTGTTTTATGCCTTCATTTGTTTAACAGAAACATAATTATTTGACTTTTTAATTGTTTTTGTTTTTTCTGAAAACAAAATATTTTTTACTTGTCGAGAAAATCCTTCTTGATTTAAGAATTTTTAGATATTTTGGCTGGAAACAAGACAAAAAATCTAAGTAAGAAAAGCATTTTTTTGCTGTGTTTATTTGACTAGACATTATTAGGACTGCAAAAAATGCCTTTTTTTTTTTACTTAGATTTTTGTTTTGTTTCCAGCCAAAAAATCTAAACATTCTTAAATCAAGAAGGATTTTCTAGACGAGTAAAATTTATTTTTAAAATTCGGAGCATCTTTGCTGGAAACAAGCTAAATAATCTGCCAATGGGGTAAGAAAAATAATCTTGTTTTCTGTTTTAAATAAGATTATTTTGTCTGTTGGAAGACAAAACTCATTTTATTTTTTTATATTTTGGCTGGAAACAAGACAAAAAATTAGTAAGAAAAGCATTTTTTTCAGTGTGAACACTATCCTCACTAGTGTGCAGACCAAAGCATCTCATGAGAAGGTAGATTAGGTGTTGTGTTGTGAGGTGGATGATGGTGGACTCGTCGAGGGTGAGGTCGAGTGCTCTACTAAGGGAGCTTAGAGGAGAAGCCGAGGTCACTACACTGAATTCCCTCCCTGCATAGAAAGTGGTTTTTCACCAGCGAACTACAAAGCCCAGCGGATTGGCCTCCAACCCCGAGCCGAGGAGCCGTTCGAAACACTTTAGTCCAGTCAGCACTTCACACAGAGCTGCTGGGAGGCCAGAAGTCAACGCAAACCCAACTCTCGACGGAGTCCGGCGCTCAGATGCCGTAACACATCACACGCAGATTTTAATTGTGAAACGGGAACAGAGGAAAGCGGCGATAAGCCTCAATACGCAACACAAGCAGGATCACAGCGCTGATTAGTCATTGAAGCGGACGTCGTATCGTTGTTTTCCGTCCTGAAGGAATTAATCTCCAAGTTACAAATAACTCTTTAAGATGTTTACCCTTTTACTCAAAGCCAGTTGTAATTGAAAAAGAAGGTGGTTGTTTGCACGTTTGCTCCGAGCAGCTATTTCTTTCCCGTCTCAAGACTGATGGATAAACACGGGGTAAAACAGACCAAACATGTCCCCTGGTGTTTTGGTTCATTCCCTTCACAGAACATCCCTGGATGTCCTTGTAAATGCAATAATTAAAATGATTACCGCTGTGCACAACTGTGCATATAAATGTGGGTCGCTGATCGCACTCGCATTGTTATCATAAACAGAGCGGAGGGGTGTTTCATTTCGCTGCTAATCACCTGGAACACACCAGCTCACCTTCAAAGCGGAGCAATGAAATCCTTACTCGAACACAAGCGCCAACATGCGCTGGCCTCTCACATGTGTCCTGAAGATGGATAGTAGATTAATATTACAAAACACGGCTGAGTAATGGTGTCTAAACACTTCTGGACACGCTATTGTTTTGACAAGTCTGGGCGCATATTCAAGGAGCTCTGTTTAATACTCATCTTTGTTCTCAAAGTGCTTCTTTAAGTACAACATAATTATATAAACACAATATGGGAACAACCCATCTCACATTAAAAACCACATGGCCACATATGGATGTTTTTACTTCAAAACTGTTTCTGTGTTTCTATCTGTTTAGGAACAGCCTATAGGCTATATAATATATATATATATACACTACCGTTCAATAGATTGGGGTCAGTAATAGTCTTTAGAGAAGTCTCTTCTGCTCATCAAGGCTGCATTTATTTGATTAAAAATACAGAAAAAAACAGTAATATTGCAAAATGTTTTTACAATATAAAATTATGCTTTTTGTTTTAACATACTTTAAAATGGAATTTATTCCTGTGATGAAAAGCTGAATTTTTATCAGTTTTTACTCCAGTCTTAAGTGTCACATGATCCTTCAGAAATCATTCTAATATGCTGATTTATTATTAGAATGATCAATGTTGGAGAATATTTAATGCTGCCAAATATTTTTTGGAACCTGTGATTTTTTTTCAAGATTCTTTCACGAATAACAAGTTTAAAAAGTACAGTGTTTATTCAAAATATAAATATTCTATAACAATGTAAATTATTTATTATTAACTTTTAATAAACTTTTAATTATTAACTTAATCCTTGGTGAATAAAAGTATTAATTTCTAAAAAAAAATAATTAAAAAAAAAAAATATATATATATATATATTTTTTTTTTTTTTTTGACTGATTGGCTTTTGGGTTTGTGATTTGCTTGACCAGTTTTTGTGATTCTTAGTAACAATCTGTTAAGAATGTGGCATACTGAACTGTAATGCGGCCTATAAATCTAGAAGTACGTCTTATCTGTGAAGTTAAGATTAACTAACACCCCAGAATTATTGGTTTTTTTAATAATCAGATGAAAATAATCTAAACAAAACAATGTCTACAGTGTTTTCTTCAAACAATGTGTAATTTGAAGGCAAGGAAAACAATTACAGTGACTATATCAACACAGGCTGTGTGCAATTATATGCAAAAACAGGGCTTAAAAGCTTTTTACAGAACTTTGTTTGAAAGTTTTCTTTATTTATTTTCATTTGATTAATTAGATTATTGTTTTATGGCTTCATTTGTTTAACAGGAGAAAAAAAACATTGCATAGGGCCCTATTAGTGTAAAAAAAAAATTAATTAATTTTACTTTTTGATTATTAAAATTTAATTATTTTAATTTAAAACATTTTAAAAAAAAGAATTAAATTAGTGTTTTATGTAGTGTTTAGTATTTTTTTTTTTTTTGTAAAAAAATAAACAATAAAACCAAAACATTGCATTAGGGCTCTATTAGTGTAAAAAGTAATCAATTAAGTTGTTTTTATGACTATAAGTATTTACATTTTTGATCATTAAAATTTATGAAACCATTAAAATGGAATACAGAAAAAAATAGGGCCCAATAGTCTTAAAAAAAAGAATTTTTTTTTTTTTATGACTATAATTATTTACCTTATTGATCATTATAAAATTAGGAAACCTTTAAAAAATGGAATCCAGAAAAATTTTGTCAAAAATGTAATACATTAAATTAGTGTTTTATGCCTTCATTTGTTTAACAGGACAATTAAAATACATTAACACACAAAATTTGTAAAATAATTAAATAAATAAATAACACCAAAACATTGCATAGGGCCCTATTAGTGTAAAAAGTAACAAATTAAGTTGTTTTTATGACTTTATTTGACTTTTTGATCATTAAAATTTATGAAACAATTAAAATGGAATCCAGAAAAAACAAAAACAGAAAATGCAGAATTTAGCCAAAAATTAAATAATTTAAATTTGTGTTTTATGCCTTAATTTGTTTAACAGGAAAATTAAAATACATTAACACACACAATTAGTAAAATAATGAAATAAATAACACCAAAACATTGCATAGGGCCCTATTAGTGTAAAAAGTAACAAATTAAGTTGTTTTTATGACTTTATTTGACTTTTTGATCATTAAAATTTATGGAACCATTAAAATGGAATCCAGAAAAATAACACCAGAAAATGCAGAATTTTGCAAGAAGATTAAATTATTTAATTTAGTATTTCATGCCTTCATTTGTTTAACAGGGAATTTAAAATTCATACAAAATTTGTCAAATTTGTCAAATAAATAAATAAATAAAACATTGCACAGGGCCCTATTAGTGTAAAAAGTAATCAACTAAGTTTTTTTATGACTATAATTATTTGAATTTTGTAACATAAAAAATTATGAAACCTTTAAAATGGAATTCAGAAAAAAAAAGAAAATGCAGAATTTAGCCAAAAATTAAATTAATTAAATTCTGTGTTTTATGCCTTCATTTGTTTAACAGGAAAATTAAAATACATTAACACACACAATTTGTAAAATAATTAAATAAATAACACCAAAACATTGCATAGGGCCCTATTAGTGTAAAAAGTAATAAATTAAGTAGTTTTTATGCCTTTATTTGACTTTTTGATCATTAAAATTTATGAAACCATTAAAATGGAATCCAGAAAAATTAAAACTGAAAATGCAGAATTTTGCAAAAAAAATTTAATTAATTAAAAGTGTTTTATGTCTTCATTTGTTTAAGGGGACAATTAAAATACAATAACACGTACAATTTGTAAAAAAAAAAATAATAATAAAATAATAATAAAAATAATAAAACCAAAACTTTAGGGCACTAGTAGTGTAAAAAGTAATCAATTAAGTTTTTTTATGACTATAATTGTTTGAATTTCGTAACATAAAAAATTATGAAACCTTTAAAATGGAATTCAGACAAAAAAAAAAGAAAATGCAGGATTTAGCCAAAAATTAAATGAATTAAATTTGTGTTTTATGCCTTCATTTGTTTAACAGGAAAATTAAAATACATTAACACACACAATTAGTAAAATAATTAAATAAATAACACCAAAACATTGCATAGGGCCCTATTAGTGTAAAAAGTAACAAATTAAGTAGTTTTTATGCCTTTATTTGACTTTTTTATCATTAAAATTTATGAAACCATTAAAATGGAATCCAGAAAAATAACACCAGAAAATGCAGAATTTTGCAAGAAGATTAAATTATTTAATTTAGTATTTCATGCCTTCATTTGTTTAACAGGGAATTTAAAATACATTAACACACAAAATTTGTAAAATTTGTCAAATAAATAAATAAATAAAACATTGCACAGGGCCCTATTAGTGTAAAAAGTAATCAATTAAGTTTTTTTATGACTATAATTATTTGAATTTCGTAACATAAAAAATTATGAAACCTTTAAAATGGAATTCAGAAAAAAAAAAAAAAATGCAGGATTTAGCCAAAAATTAAATGAATTAAATTCTGTGTTTTATGCCTTCATTTGTTTAACAGGAAAATTAAAATACATTAACACACACAATTTGTAAAATAATTAAATAAATAACACCAAAACATTGCATAGGGCCCTATTAGTGTAAAAAGTAACAAATTAAGTAGTTTTTATGCCTTTATTTGACTTTTTTATCATTAAAATTTATGAAACCATTAAAATGGAATCCAGAAAAATAAAAACTGAAAATGCAGCATTTTGCAAAAAAAAAAAAAAGTAGCCTAATTAATTAAAAGTGTTTTATGTCTTCATTTGTTTAAGGGGACAATTAAAATACAATAACACGTAAAATTTGTAAAAAAAAAAAAAATAATAATAATAAAATAATAATAAAAATAATAAAACCAAAACTTTAGGGCACTAGTAGTGTAAAAAGTAATCAATTAAGTTTTTTTATGACTATAATTGTTTGAATTTTGTAACATAAAAAATTATGAATCCTTTAAAATGGAATTCAGAAAAAAAAAAAAAAAAAGAAAATGCAGGATTTAGCCAAAAATTAAATGAATTAAATTTGTGTTTTATGCCTTCATTTGTTTAACAGGAAAATTAAAATACATTAACACACACAATTTGTAAAATAATTAAATAAATAACACCAAAACATTGCATAGGGCCCTATTAGTGTAAAAAGTAACAAATTAAGTAGTTTTTATGCCTTTATTTGACTTTTTTATCATTAAAATTTATGAAACCATTAAAATGGAATCCAGAAAAATAACACCAGAAAATGCAGAATTTTGCAAAAAATTTAATTAATTAAAAGTGTTTTATGTCTTCATTTGTTTAAGGGGACAATTAAAATACAATAACACATACAATTTGTAAAAATAAATAATAAAATAATAATAAAAATAATAAAACCAAAACTTTAGGGCACTAGTAGTGTAAAAAGTAATCAATTAAGTTTTTTTTTTGACTACAATTATTTGAATTTTGTAACATAAAAAATTATGAATCCTTTAAAATGGAATTCAGAAAAAAAAGAAAAAGAAAATGCAGGATTTAGCCAAAAATTAAATGAATTAAATTTGTGTTTTATGCCTTCATTTGTTTAACAGGAAAATTAAAATACATTAACACACACAATTTGTAAAATAATTAAATAAATAACACCAAAACATTGCATAGGGCCCTATTAGTGTAAAAAAGTAACAAATTAAGTAGTTTTTATGCCTTTATTTGACTTTTTGATCATTAAGATTTATGAAACCATTAAACATTAGGGCACTAGTAGTGTAAAAAGTAATCAATTAAGTTTTTTTATGACTATAATTATTTGAATTTTTGATCATTAAAAATTATGAAACCTTCAAAATGGAATCAGTAATCTCTAGTGGAAAGTTAAAGCCCTGGCCATCAACACTAAAGCAGGAGTGATCCGAATTAGAACGAGCCCCAGGTTACTAGACTGGAACTGTCCCTGCCGTTAATTACTAAGTTTGTAAATGAGTTAATCTGGGAAATAAAGTATGTGCAGAACATTAGCTGTTAGCGTCAGTGTTGTGGTGTGTCGGGTGTGGAATTACTGTGACTGTAAGACTGGCAGAGATAGACACAGCTCAGCGTCTCTCAGCACTGCAGCTCTGAGATTAACCACAAAGTGGCTCAATTAATCCATGTGAAGTGACACGGAATTTGAATACAAAAGAAGCAGAGCGCACGCTGAAGAGGGAGAGAGAGACAAACATCGTTTTCAATCATGTGGGCGAAAGATGGTGGGGAGTGAAATTAATTGACCTCCCTGGTTTCAATTAAACAGAAAGAGACACAAAGCCAGACGTACATCTATATGCCTGTAAAGTAAGGCAGTGGCGCTGCTAAAGAGACTGGGAATCTGAAGCTGAGCAGCTTCCTTTACTTCAATAACATGCAGTCAATTGTTCACAATAAAATGGTTTTTAAAAATGCTTTTGCTCACCAAGTCTGCATTTATTTAATACAAAATACAGCAAAAGCAGTAAAATTGTGAAATATTTTTCTTTTTTAAAATAACTGCTTTCTATTTGAATATATTTTAAAATGTAATTTATTTCTGTGATCAAAGCTGGATTTTCAGCATCATTGCTGCAGTCTTCAGTGTCACATGATCCTTCAGAAATCATTCTAATATGCGGATTTTTCAAGCATTTATCTGAAATAAAAAGCTTTTGTAACATGTAGTATGCACTATACTATTCAAAAGCTTGGAGTCCGGATAATTTTTATATATATATATTTTTTTTTTGGAGAAAGACATTATAGAAAGTAATAATTTTATTCAGCAAGGATGCTTTAAATTGATCAAAAGTGATAATAAAGACATTTATAATGCTACAAAAGATTTCTGTTTCTGATAAATGCTGTTCTTCTGAACTTATTGATCAAATAAACCTGAAAAAGAACATAATAACCATAATAATATTAACAATAATAATAAAAACTTCAATAAATCATTATTTGAGCTGCAAATCGGTATCTTTGAATGATTTCTGAAGGATCGTGTGACATTGGACTGG
Organism: Garra rufa; assembly: GCF_049309525.1. NCBI lineage: Eukaryota > Metazoa > Chordata > Actinopteri > Cypriniformes > Cyprinidae > Garra > Garra rufa. The sequence goes on from NC_133369.1 coordinate 44,216,035, forward strand.
AGTAATGATGCTGAAAATTCAGCTTTGATCACAGGAATAAATTACATTTTAAAAAATATATTCAAATAGAATACAAAGATTTTAAATTGTAAAAATATTTCAATTATTCTAATGTTTTTGCTGTACTTTGGGTCAAATAAATGCAGGCTTACAACTAATTATATTAGTATTTCTACACAGTGATGGGGAGTAAACGATTGTTTGGATTATGTAATCAGAACAAAAATTACTTGTAATTATTATAAAACTTTATAATATAATATAACAATCTATAATATTTAAAATAATTAGGCAGTGAATTATTCATAATTTATTGACTTTCCTTAATATTCTTCCTTTCTAAGAAAGCCTATCAGTTATAAATGTTCAGAAATCTGAGATTTAAAAAAAATATTTAAAAAATACAATTAATTTATTAATTAAACACCATATTCACATATTTTAATGTTGGTTAATTTTCACGTTAACATGCAGAAAAAAAGAAAAAAAAAATATTAGTGTGTTTAATTTGTATTATTTATCCATTTATTTATTTAGTTAGATTTTTACATTTTCAATTTGTTATCTTTATTAATTTACAAACCCCTTGTAGTTCCTTCTCAAATCCTAATTTTGGAAACTATGCATAATGTAATTTTGTTTTTAAAACACTTCATGTTGTTGATGACAAAGAATGGAATAGATTTCTTTCTCTTTGTATTTTTTAATCAATAGTTAATTTTATAGTTAATTTATTTAATAGTACAATAATTATTTTTTAATAGTACAAAATTGTCCTTTTCAAATGTATTCAAGAGTGTCTAAAAGTAATCAAAAAGTAGTTTGATTATATTACATAAAATGAGTAATGCAGTAATTCACCTTGAATTTTTGAAGTACTCTAATAATCTGTTTTATTTACAACTTAAATAAACATTTTTAAAAATGTGTTCCGTTACTTTACATAACACCTTTTCGCATATAATTTTCAATCAGCTATCAACCGACTGATATTTTCCTATTTAACTCTGTAAAGGTGTTTTGACACATCTGCATTTTATAAAACACTAAATAAAGGTCACTTTGCACTCTATGCATATGTTGCATTTTTATAGTTTTATTTTGGCCTAATTTTGAGGAAAAAAACAGAAGAGGGAAATGATGCAAGTTGTATTCGAGCATGCATTGCACTACATGCAGACAATGGCTCTGACAGCAATTTATCGTTCACAGATGAATGCGCACGCTTACGCAAGCTACAGTACAGTAGTAAAATTAATGTCATGTAACGTAACAGCCGGGCAAACTTCCACAACTGTTTTGCTTGCATTTAAACATCAGAGCGCACAGATTACCTTCCGATTTATCAGGAGAGCGTGATGTCTCAGGTATAGGCCGCAGGTAATTACCACCCTGAAACACCACAAAGAGTAAAGTCTCAGTGCCTCCCACGCTCTTACACTTCATGACTGGATGATTAAAACCATGCTTTAGTATGAAAACCCTCTGAGCCCTAAATACACCAACAACCCCTCTGCAAACCTTTGGTCAACTACAAGCCTATGAGTAAGAGAACAACGGCAGTATATCAAAACAAAGATTAACTCTGCACTGCCTTTAATTATATCCCATTACACACAGATGGGTACAAATCTCGCTTTTGTCAGAGCTTATACATTCCTAGCATTTGGAAGTAAGCAGCACAAGCTGAGGCGAACCCAGTGTAAAGTGTGCATGTGTTTGCGGATCACATCTGTCAGGTTAATCAATCAAGTGTGAGAGAATTAGAATACATATAATCATTCATCTCTAATTTACGTGAATAGTTGGACGCAGGTAAAGGCTCATGAACATCCTGGACAAATTGACCATATGCACGGATTACTTCCTTGTTACAGTGCTGTTCCGTCATAGGAGTGTACTTTGCTCATTTTCTCTATATTTCAACTGTATTCTCAAAATTTATACTTTATTCTCAAAAACATTTCGACTTTATTCATTACATTATTCCTATATATACATTATTCTTGTAATTTCAACTTTATTCTTGAAAAAAATTGACTTTATTCTCATATTTTTGACTTTATTGTCAACATATTTCAACTTTATTCTTTAAATATTTGAACTTTATTCACGTAATTTCAACTTTATCGAAACATTTAGACTTTTTAATCATATTTTTGACTTTATTCTCAAAATATCCTTGTTTTAGACAAGCCAGTTCAGTCATTTCCTGTCAACAGGAGTGTGCCGTAATAGGAGTGTACTTTGCTCATTTTCTTTATATTCCGACTTTATTCTTGTAATATTTCAAGTGTATTCTCAAAATTTCGACTTTATTCTTAAAATCATTTCGACTTTATTTTCGAAACATTTCGACTTCATTCTCAAAATATTATTCTTGTAATTTCAACTTTATTCTCGAAAAAATTAGAATTTATTCTCATATTTTTGACTTTATTGTCAACATATTTCATATTTATTCTTTAAATATTTGAACTTTATTCTCGTAATTTCGACTTTATCGAAACATTTAGACTTTTTAATCATATTTTTGACTTTATTCTCAAAATATCCTTGTTTTAGACAAGCCAGTTCAGTCATTTCCTGTCAACAGGAGTGTGCCGTAATAGGAGTGTACTTTGCTCATTTTCTCTATATTTCAACTTTATTCTTGTAATATTTCAACTTTATTCTCAAAATTTCGACTTTATTCTTAAAAACATTTCGACTTTATTTTCATTTCATGGTCATTTCATGTCATTTTCATCTTGTTTTCAGTGAAAAGACATTTTTTCCATGTCGTCTTTGTAAATGAAAAGTGAATCTTTGAAGTTAATTTTACGACAAAGTTTTAGTGCTACGTAAAATAAATAAATAAATACATAAAAAATACAAAAATTCGAAGGTTACAAAATCAAGTCATGTTTCAAGAATAAGGTAGAAATTACGAGAATAAAGAATAAAGAATAAAATATTACAAGAAATAGAAATAATATTCTATGAATTAATTCTCGTAATTTTAAGTTAATTCGCAAAATATTTTGACTTTATTTCTGAAACATTTCGACTTTACTCTCAAGATTTTGACAGTATTGTCGAAATATTTCTACTTTAATCTCGAAATATTTCAACTTTTTTCTCTAAATATTTTGACTTCATTCTCATAATTTCGAATTTATTCTAGAAACATTTAGACTTTATTCCTATATTTAGCAATTTATTGTCAAAATATTTACTTTATTGTTGAAATATTTAAACTTTATTCTCGTAAATTCAACTTTATTCTCAAAATTTCGACTTTATTCTTAAAAACATTTCGACTTTATTTTCATTTCATGGTCATTTCATGTCATTTTCATCTTGTTTTCAGTGAAAAGACATTTTTTCCATGTCGTCTTTATAAATGAAAAGTGAATCTTTGAAGTTAATTTTACGACTAAGTTTTAGTGCTACGTAAAATAAATAAATAAATACATAAAAAATACAAAAATTCGAAGGTTACAAAATCAAGTCATAATGTTTCAAGAATAAGGTAGAAATTACGAGAATAAAGTTAAAATATTACAATAAATAGAAATAATATTCTACAAATTAATTCTCGTAATTTTAAGTTAATTCGCAAAATATTTTGACTTTATTTCTGAAACATTTTTATTTTGACTGTATTGTCGAAATATTTCAACTTTATTCTCAAAATATTTCAACTTTATTCTCATAATTTCACCTTTATTCTCTAAATATTTTGACTTCATTCTCATAATTTCGAATTTATTCTAGAAACATTTAGACTTTATTCCTATATTTAGCAATTTATTGTCAAAATATTTACTTTATTGTTGAAATATTTAAACTTTATTCTCGTAAGTTCAACTTTATTCTCAAAACATTTAAACTTTATTCTCATAATTTTGACTTTATTGTCAAAATATTTTGACTTTATTCTCTAAATATTTTTACTTTATTTGCTAAATATTTTGGCTTCATTCTCATAATTTTGACTTTATTCTCTAAATATTTTGACATTATTCTAGTAATTTCGACTTTATTCTCAAAACATTTTGACTTCATTCTCGTAATTTCGAATTTATTCTAGAAACATTTCGACTTTATTCCTATATTTTGGAATTTATTGTCAAAATATTTAGACTCTTTTGTTGAAATATTTAAACCTTATTCTCTAAGTTCAACTTTATTCTTGAAACATTTAAACTTTATTCTCATTTTTATGATTTGATTGTCAAAATATTTTGACTTTATTCTCTAAGTATTTTTACTGTTTTCGCTAAATATTTTGGCTTCATTCTCATAATTTCAACTTTTTTCTCTAAACATTTAGACATTATTCTTGTAATTTCGACTTTATTCTCAAAATATTTCAACTTTATTCTCAATTTCAACTTGTGAATCTTTGAAGTGAATTTTATTGCACAGCTGTAGAATTAAAAAATAATAAAGGCTTTAAATATTACACGATTTTAAAGATGTGTTTATGACTATGAAGGACAAGTTACTGATTATCAGGAATACGATTAAGATGTCCTTAAAGAGGAGTATCGCTAGCTAGCTAACGTTAGCCTAAACACATTATGATAGTGTTTAGCTGTCATCATTTAAATGTAAATTTAAATGATCTGTTGTTAAATAATATGAAACTGAATGTTCATGCCGCTATCATTATTTACGATGTTGCAATTATTATTTTTCTCAGTTTCTGATATAAACGAGGTCTCAAGAGTGTCCACCTATATATAACACATATAAAATGATCTTAAGCGGAGGTTTATGAGCTGCTTATCATTATGTGGACTGTGCATATGGTCAATTCACATCAAAAGCCATCATGAATTCACAAGATATTCTTGGTGTAAAAACCCTTGGTGTTCAATAGCGGTTGGATTTAGCATCATATGGAGGCAGGGCTGGACTGGCATTCTCTCTTTATTTAACAGACACGTCTAATGGGTCCCTGAAGGACGCTGTATTTGAAACAGAATGGGCTAACAAAAGCATAAAGGGTTAATTTAGCTTGGCTCAGGTGAGTTAATTATTCTTTTTGCCCAGTTCACTGCACATCCATAATGATTATTAACTAGCTTAAAATACTCGAGGACCACTGGGAGCTTACGGATAAAAACACACACACACACACACACACACACACACACACACACACACACACACACACACACACACACAGGGCTGGATGGAGGGGGATCATTATTCTAATGAGAGTGCTGTAAAACTCTCCAATCACAAAGTCACCACAATAATCTTGTGGGAGCGTGAGGGTCACAGTCGTCCCCTCCTCCGGAGCCTTGAGTGGAGCTGTGGATGGGTGCTGATTAAAGCACATTCATGCATGGATCCTCTCTCCTGCGTGTGCTTAAACACTGGGATAATGGCTATTCAGCTGTTCTGATTTTGGATCACAGCACAGCAGCAGGAATGAGCTTCCACACAGGAGAGAGACAGGAAAGGAATATAGAGGAGAAACAGTTCACTCAAAAAATACAAATTATGTCATTATTTACTCACCCACATGTGATTCCAACGATGGAAGTGAATGCAGACTTGACCTTTTAAGATGCAAACAAACAAAAATTAATTTATTCATGTAAATAAATAAATAAAGTGATTTGTGCGTCAAATTCTAATATAATAATACAATACATAAAACAGTAGATAGTATTCTGTAATAAAGTCTTCTGATGTCACATATTTACTTTTAAGTTATTAATATTCCTGTCCTCCAATGCTTTGCACGACAACGTTTTAGTGCTACGTAAAATAAATAAATACATAAAAAATACAAAAATTCGAAGGTTACAAAATCAAGTCATGATGTTTCAGGAATAAGGTAGAAATTACAAGAATACAGTTAAAATATTATGAGAAATAGAAATAATATTCTACGAATTAATTCTCATCATTTTAAGTTCATTCGCAAAATATTTCGACTTTATTTTTGAAACATTTATTCTCAAAATTTTGACTAAATTTGGAAAAATATTTCGACTTTATTCTCAAAATATTTCAACTTTTATTCTCATAATTTCTACTTTATTCTCTATATTTTATTCAAAATATTTTGACTTCTCGTGATTTCGAATTTATTCTACAAACATTTTGACTTTATTCGTATATTTTGGAATTTATTGTCAAAATATTTCGACTTTATTCTAAAAACATTTCCATTTTATTCTCATAATTTTGACTTTTCAAAATATTTCGACTTTATTCTCTAAATATTTTTACTTTATTCTTGTCATTTCGACTTTATTCTCAAAATATTTCAACTTTATTATCAAAATATTTTGACTTCATTCTTATATTTTCGTTCTTTTTTTTTACAGCCTTTTTTGTCATATTTTGACTTTAATCTCGAAATATTTCGACTTTATTCGCAAAATATTTTGGCTTCATTCCCATAATTTCGACTTTATTCTCTAAATATTTAGACATTATTCTTGTAATTTCGACTTTAGTCTCATAATATTTAAACTTTATAATCACAATTTCGACACTATTCTCGAAACATTACGACTTCAATCTCATAATCTTAAATTATTATTTTTTACTTGTCACTAACACCGTCATAACTTTGAAATTATTGTCAAATAGTCAGCAAAAAAAAACAAAAACAAAAACAAACAAACAAACAAACAAACAAACTTTGAAACCAAACAAACAGAAGCTACAGGTTCTCAATTTACATGACCAAATTTTGTTATCTGGGAAAAATAAGGTGGGCAATGCATTTCAAATACTTCGCTTATACTGGTTACAAAATAAGGTAGAGGTGAATTAAAATGTACATATATTGCAATCAAATGAAAAACTAAATTCCTAACGCACCTGTCCTTCTGCTCCCCGTAGCAAAGTTCTTGCGCATGCGCATTACTACTCACAGTGTTTCCCGCGCACAGTGAGCACGTCGCGAAAGAATAATTCACTGGAGCCGTAAACCTGCATTTTGAATCGAGTGCGATGTGATAAAGAAATAAACAAAGGTAAGCAAATACGTCGTTCGATTGTGTTGATCTTGCTGGCTTTTTCTTTTAAGTGAATCAAATTCAAATGAATCAATTCCTTTATCTGATTCGCGAACTATTGATTCATATGAACCGATCTCTTGATGAATCATTTAAAAAGATTCGATTTCGACTGAATCCTTTATCTGAATCCCGTCAGGAAGGTTTTACTTTATTTCTAATCAATTGGAACTGAATACTGTACTTATTTCTCAGAATTTAGTATTCAGGTTACTTTAAGTATTGAGTGAGTACAGAATTATCTTTAAAAGAACATCACATTTGAGTTCTACGACCAAAGAAAGTCATGACTTTGAAACGACATTAGGGTGAGTAACGTTAGTTGACGCAGTAATTCTTTAATTAATGTTCAGAAATCCACTAAACGCCTTGTATTTCTAAGTGAATCTGTTGTGCTGAGGAAAATTTCTAAATAAAACCTACTCAGGCCTCCTTTTTAATATAAATAAATGTGTTTAATGCAGAGCAGTAGATGAGATTTCTGATCTAACGTTAATAATGAAGGTAACGTTATTGTTAAGTGTTGACTGAACTACAGTTGTGACCCTGGATCACAAAACCAGTCATAAGGGTTCATTTTAAGGGTCAAATGATTTATACATCATCTGAAAGCTGAATAAATAAAGACAATACTTGGCCAAGATACAACTAACGTTATATCTGAGGGTGCAAAAAAATAAAAATATTGAGAAAATCGCCTTTAAAGTTGTCCAAATGAAGTTCTTAGCAATGCATATTACTAATCAAAAATAAAGTTTTGATATATTCACAGTAGAACATTTACGAAATATTTTCATGGAAAATGATTTTTACTTAAGGCCAGACACTGCAGGTGAATATGGTAAAAAACAACAACTAATAGTCATCATCTAAATTACCCAGTTGATTGATTACATTGATAATTGCAAACATTTTCTGTATTACAAGTTTCCTAAAATGTTTGTTTTAAATATGCCAGACATTGTTTAATGAAATGTGCTAATTTGCATAAATTTCTAGTACAAAAATCTAAACACTGGATGACGTCAGTTTAAAAAATCTTGTTTATTTGTTTATATTTTTCGACATATTAGAGTCAAATAAAAATAAAGTCATCTTTACAGAGGGAATTTTGGCAATCTCATTTTGTCACTATAATTCAGAAAATACTTAAAACCGACAGAAAACTATATATTTTTACCATTTTTGGGGGGAATAAAATGTTGTATCAAATCAAGCAAATTAAATATGAACAAATCCCTCTGTAAAAACCTTCAGGTATTTAGACATGAATAAAAATGTAAAGTCTGGTGTGTGTAAGTGCTACTGAATTGGAGATTTATGGCTCAGTGTAGGAGAAAAAAAATAAATTTGGGGAAACGGCCTTTAAAAATATGGATTGTAATCGAAATCTATTGACACAAATAGATAAATTACTATGAAAGTGTCTTTTGGATATTTTCTTTCTACAAGTCTGAAAAAACGCTTTATGAGGCCAAAATCTGAAAAAACGCCTTATGAGCCCAAAATCTCAAACTTGACAGGTGCATAAAAAACAGCGTTTTGCCTGCAGTGTCTCTCCTAAATATCCTAATAGTTTTTGGCATAAAAGAAAAAAAAAAAAAAAAAAAAAGATCATTTTGACCCAAACAATGTATTGTTGGCTATTGCTACAAATATACCCATGCTACTTAAGACTGGTTTTATAGTCCAGGGTCACACAAAGCTGCCATAATACTTCATAATCAAATGCACTACTGTTATGGTGAATTATTTTCATGCATGCATGTATTTATTTATTTAATTGTTTTTTAGAGGCAAACCACAATGTGAACTGTTGCTGGAGAAGAGCTGCATGCATGCTGGATGCTCATTTGGTTTCGCTGAACGTCTGATGTTGGTGAGTCAACAATGACCCAATTGTCATTTTGTCTTGAATAAGGCCTCAGACCATAACCTGGTAAAACACACGCTTTCTTATGGCATGTAAAAGTGGTGAGGAGTCCTAGCAGGAGGCCACGCTTTGAAAGGAGCAGGTCATGCTTTGAGGAGATCGGCACCTCTAACTGGGCTAACAATAGCGTTTTACACAATTACACATGAGGCGTAATTGACAGCAGTATCAGCGGCGCAGCGCTATTCTGACAGGCTTCAAGGAGCCGTGATTAATTACCGCACGGCTTCTCTGGGCTTTCCAATTTCCTTTGGCTTTCAGTTCAGGGCTGTAGGTGATAGTACAGGAACTCCTGTTACAGCCTACAGCAGGAGAAAGAGACGTCTCTCTCTCTCTCTTCCTCTCTTCCTGTCTTCCTCTATCCTCCAGCGGATCAGAGCAGAAGTCAGCCAAACAAGGGCTGCCATGATAAGTCTATGTAATGCCTCTCCCTGCCGCGAATGCTAACGACCGCTCATATTCACCAACGCAGGTGAGATTATCTGCACTCAAAGAAATTGCTGCTGCTTTTTCAGCATTAAGTTTTAATTTATTATTTGCGAGACCGTTATCGCGGAGTTCACTATCATAGGCCTCTTCATTAATCACGGCTAGGGCTTCATTTATTCCCTGATATCCGCGGGGTCCTGGCACTGATGTACATATGGCTCTGTTTATCACGAGCAGAAACGGAAAAAAAAGTTGGAAGAGATATGGGAGTGGAGATAAGTTTATCCCAGCTTACGTTCACAACACTCAGTGAGGTATTTTTATTAGCAGATGTTTCGCTGTGCTTTCATTACAGTAGTTGTTTTCCATTCTATGTAGTTGCATTACACAGTTAACATTAGTCATGAGCAAATAAAGCATTCCTTTGGAAATAAATTCATCATTTGAATTAATAACAATGCATTTAAGCTCTTACAGAGTACATTCTTTTTTCTTTACGTGTATTAGTTACTCTATTGGTCATGCATTGTTGACATTTAACATGTCTTCAAAAACGACAACATTTGTAGTTCTTTTAAGGCGAGACACTGCAGGTGAATGGGGTAAAAAAAAGTTATAAACATACCCAGTTGATTGATATATATTGATAATTGCGAACATTTGTTTTACAAGTTTTCTTAAATGTTAGGTTCAAATAAGCAAATTTAGGAGTCACACTTGGCTCCTTCGCATTCAAAAGTGACTGAAGCCTTAAAAAAAGTTTTTTTTTTCTTCAGGAAAATCAATGAAATACACATTTGTTCAGTAATATTTTGTGACTATTATGTATAATTTTGAGCAGTTTTTAGGATACTATGCAATATTTATATTTTAATGAACCATTTTTTTTCCACTAGAATTATTATTTTTTGTATTTATTTATTTATTTTATTTATTTAGTATTTTTCAATAAATGCAACATATCACATTAAAATTGCTTGATTGCTGAACACTTTTTTTCAGCACAGTGGCTGATTTGTAGCTAGTACCAACAGAAGATTCTCTGAATGAATGCATCTTTGCATATTTCCTATTCATTTCCTATGAGGGTCATTTTTGACCGCAACGGAGCCAAGTGTGACTTTTTTTTTTGACCCTTTAACATATCCGAATCATGTCAGTGATTTTTTTTTTTTGTGTGTGTGTGTGTGCTCACATAGCTAATGCAACAAAAGTCACCAAGTGTCATCTCATTCCGATGAAGCTATGATTTTTTAAAATGTCAAACATACAGTTTTTCGGTCAAAAATGCACAAAGAGGCCCAGAGGGTTAATTAAATATGCGCTAATTTGCATACATTTCTAATACGAAAATCTAGACACTGGATGAAGTCGATTTCAAAATTCGTGTGTAATTTTTTTTTGACATTAGAGTCAAAAATTTTACAGAGGGAGTTTTGGGTCTCATTTTTGTCACTCCATAATTCAGAAATTTATTTTATTTTATTTTATTTTATTTTTTTTTTTACAAATTTTTGTTACCATTTTTTGGGTAAAATAATAAAATATAAAATAATACAATTTATAAAATCAAGCAAATTATATAAGAACAACCCCCTCTGTAAAAACCTTCAGGATATAGACAGGAATAAAAATGTAATAAAAAATACGTGCTACTGAAGTGGAGATTTATGGCTCAGTGTAGAAAAAAAAAAACTCCTTTTGAGAAAACAGCCTTTAAATATAGGTTTTTTTTTTATTTAAATCTATTGAGACAAATAGATAAAGTGCTATAAAAGAAACACTTAACAGTGTTTTTTTCGGATGTTTTCTTTCCACTAGTCTGAAAAAACACTTTATGAAACACCAAAAAGCCCTGCGTTTGAGACTATTTTGATGACTGTTCCAATACAATAATTCTTGAAAGTACTAATTCTAGTTTTACATCCTGAAAAACTAGAACTAATTTCATTGATTTAGTTTAATTAGCAATGTCTTGCTCATAAAGACCCATATTATCAAATCATATGGTTTGGTGTCTTATCCCTGTGCTGTGTGTGTGGCAGTGGGACATATGGGACAGAACAGGGATGTGAATATCCCGTGACCCCTAGCGGATCAGGGTCCGTACTGAAAGACGGCCTTGAACTGTAAGGAGCTAATCCTGTTTGGCTGCCCTGCTAACAGCCTCCTCTCTGGGACCTGCTCTCATGCTGCTGCTTCACATGCTAATCAAACTAATGATGAGCATCCAGAGACCCGCTCACACTGCTGGCGGGATACCAGTGGAACATGCACACATTATATTAACCATCATGCGGTAGGAAAAACAGACAGTCCAATAAAACAGAGGCATAGCGAACTACCAGTCAAAAGTTTTTGAACAGTAAGATTTGTAATGTTTTTTTTTTAAAGAAGTCTCTTCTGCTCACCAAGCATGTATTTATTTGATCTAAAATATAGCAGTAATTTTGTGAAATAATTTTACTATTAACAATAACTGCTTTCTATTTGCATATATTTTAAAATGTAATTTATTTCTGTGATCAAAGCTGAATTTTTAGCATCATTACCATAGTCATATGATCCTTCAGAAATAATTCTAATATGCAGATTTGCTGTTCAAGAAACATTTATTATTATTATTATTATTATTATTATTATTATTATCAATATTTAAATCAGGTGAGTAGATTTTTTCAGGATTCTTTGATAGCTAGAAATAAAAAAATATATATATCTGAAATAAAAAATCTTTTGTAACATTATTCACTATACCATTTAAAAGCTGGGATTCAGTAAATTATTTTTTAGAAATTATAGAAATTAGTACTTAGTAGCAAGGATGCTTTAAATTGATCAAAAGTGATGATAAAGACATTTATAATGTTATGAAAGATTTTTATTTTAGATAAATACTGTTCTTCTGAACTTTCTATTCATCAAAGAAACCTGAAAAAAATCTACGCAGCTGTTTTCAACTTATTATTATTATTATTATTATTATTATAAATAATGATAATGAACGTTTTTTGAGCAGCAAATCAGAATATTATAATTATTTCTGAAGGATTATGTGACACTGAAGACTGGAGTAATGATGCTAAAAATTCAGCTTTGAAATCACAGGAATAAATTGCATTTTAAAATATATTAGAATAGAAAATAGTTATTTTAAATAGTAAAAATACTTCACAGTTTTACTGTTTTTGCTGTAATTTGGATCAAATAAATGAAGGCTTGGTGAGCGAAAGAGACTTCCTTCAAAAACATGAACAATGCAAATAAATTCACTGCCTGATTCAAGGAAGTTGCATAGCTTTTTTTTAATTCAATTAATTTTTTGATTTAATAATGTTTTCAATTATTAATTAATTTGTAATTTTTTGTATAATGGCATTATTACCATGTCTGTTTTTTGTTAATATTTGCATTTAATGATAAATATACAATTATGTTTATTATTATTGTTGTGAATTGAGTCAAACACAGTGAAAATGTAACTTGTATAAAAAGAAAGAGAAGCTCTTTAGTGGATACTGAAAGAGGTTTGCATTATATTTATGTATTTATGTATGTATTTATTATTTTTAGTAATCAGTAAACCCAGGTATAAACACCTTACATTTTAAAATGTTTTTCACAAGTCTTTCAACCCTAACAAGATGGGTTGCAAAAAAAAACAACAACTAAAAACAAAAAAATGCATACAATTTTTTTTTTAAATAATTATTTTCTAGAACTATTCAAGTCTTTTTTTTTTTTCTTGAATTCTCTTTTTTCTTTTTTTTTCTTTTTTGCAGAAAAATAAAACATTGCAGTGTTAGGCTTTTTGTGTAATACTGTGCAACCCATAGGCCATCTCACAGCATTAGTTTTTTTTTCAGACAGCTTTCATCGTCTAGTTTTGTCTGATTTCAGAAGCAAACTGAAGCTTCACACAGGTGCGACAAACGTGCGTTTTCCGAAATTGTTTAACAGCTTCTGCTGTTGTTTTTTCTTTTATTTTAACCCTTTTTCGCTGTTCTCCTGTAATGGTATCCGTCTCTGGAGTGTTGTGCTATGTTTGTGTTTTCAGCGAGTTTCTCAAATGCCCTAATTCGCCCTGAATCAACAATCCTTTGTGTGGAGGGGTGGAGAGGGATTCCCCAGCTGTGAGCTCGAGTGCGTTCGCTCCCGCGTCCCTCAGGCGGAGAGATGCAGATTAGTGGAGCAAGTGAATGGAAGGTTAAAAAATGCATTATTAAAAATAAACTGCGAGGGAGACGGGTGAGCGAGAGACGGCGGAGGAAAGGGAAACTTCAAAAGGTAATGTTTAGCATTGCCGTAATACAACATGACAGGTTTATAAAACTTGCCACTCTCTATTGAAGGGCTGGAAATTGACTCGGGCAGCGGTAAGCGATGGCATATTCGACTTTAAAAAATGGCTTTAATGACGCAGTTATTGTGTTACCCAAATGGAAATAAAACTTTAATTCCCTCGGTGAAGAACGATCCCGCATGCTTCGATGTGCACGCGCTAAAAAGCGAATCTCACAGCAGATTCCCATGGCCCCGCGCTCCTGACGATTTAGAAAGCTCTCCCTCTCCCTCGTTTTCGGTTTGCAAAGGTAATGAGAAGCTAATGAGGCTTGACTTGAATTTTTTCAGCGCTCCACTCCTGGCAGCTTCCCAGAGGGGCTGAAGGAGATGTTTAGTTTCTATAGAAGCGGTGCTGACGGATGGATAGATGGATGCAGGGCTTGAGCCTCTGCGTTTGCTCTCCGTTCACCGCACACGAGGGGAGGGTGGAGAGATCGCGGGTCGGAAACACAAGGAGGGAGAGGACGGGCACGAAGAAGGGAGGAGAAATCAGCACTCTTGAAGCCAGATGAAATCCAGACGGCAGGCTGAAAAGAAAAGGCCGTATCAGCCTGAGACTCCTATGGATGCTGCGCTGCGAATAATGCAGGCCTGATGATGTGCAGACCTTTAGATTGACACAGATCTGGAAATGAAAAGAAACCCAGTTGGGGAGGCTACTTTGAAAGTGTAGCTTCCCAAGCGATAAGCTGTCATTTAACTCTGTTAAAGACTGATAAATTAAATAATAGCCCAAAAACCTCTTTTTTTATTCAGAAACTCAAACTGAGCAAAAATATACGATTTGCTGCAGATGCTGATATTTACAGTTGAACTCAGAAGTTTACATACACCTTGCAGAAACTTCAAAATGTTGATTATTTTACTCAAATAGGAGGGATCATGCAAAATGCATGTTATTGTTTATTTAGTACTGACCTGGATTAGATATTTCATATCATAGCCCACAAATAATAGTTTAATTTATAAAAATGACCCCGTTCGTTGATTCTTAATACTGTGGTGTTTCCTGAATGATCCACAGCTGTGTTTTTTTGTTTAGTGATAGTTGTTCATGAGTCTCTTGTTTGTCCTGAACAGTTAAACTGCCTGCTGTTCTTCAGAAAAATCCTTCAGCTCCCACAAATTCTTTGGGTTTCCAGCATTTTTGTGTATTTGAACCCTTTTCAACAATGACTGTTTGATTTTGAGATGCATCTTTTCACACTGAGGACAACTGAGGGACTCATATGCAACTATTACAGAAGGTTCAAACACTCACTGATGCTCCAGAAGGAAAAACATTAAGAGCCGAGGGGTGAAAACTTTTTTAAATTTAAAGATCAACGTACTGTAGTTTCTGAAGGGCAATACTAAATGAAAAAAAAAAAAAGATATTTTGGCAAAATAAGAAAAAATGTACACATTTTTAATTCTCTTTAAAAGTTTTTCACCCCTGGCTCTTAATGCATGGTTTTTCCTTCAGAAAAGGAATTATCTATCACTTTAAAAACACACAGCTGTGGATCATTCGGGTAACAACACAGTATTAAGAATCAAGTGTATAGGGTAATTTTTATAAATTCAACTATTATTTTCACTTGTGGACTTTATGTAAACATCTTTTATGTGAAATATCTTATTCAGATCAGTACTTAATAAACAATAACTTGCATTCTGTATGATCCTTCTTACTTTGTTAAAATAATTAACATTTTGCAGATTCTGCAAAAAAGTGTGTAAACTTTTGACTTCAACTGTATATGATAAAATTCTGATGCTTGTAATCTAAATCAATGAGATCTTTATAGCAGTAGAGCAGATGCTGACATAAAATGATCTAAATATCACTAAAGCTTGTGGAAACAAATGTTCCCAAACCAAACTGATTCAGTCCATTAAGTGTTCATCTGGAAACATGTCTACAGTTATTCTGTTACGTGTTAAAAATCAGTCAAGATTTGACAGCAGAAGAGTGATTTTTGCAGTGATCCCATCCCTTACCAAAAATAAGTGTACTACAAGTTTATTTTATTAAGTATACTTAAGTCAAGTTCAAGTATATTTTTAATATACTTCATGAAGTAAGTATACAAATATCAGTGTAATAGTAGTATATTTGTAATTGTACTATTTCAATGCTCCTTGGGACGAAATTGGCCCACTTTCTAGTATATAAAAGTATAGTTTAAGTATAACAGTGGTAAGCTTTGAGTACACAACTAGTTTACCTCTGTTTTTTAGTTTACTGCAAGTATATTAGTTTAATAATTAAATACTTGTTGCATTTTAAGTACACTTTGCTGTATAGTCTCAGTAAACTACTGGTTTAGTAGTTTTATACTGCAAGTATATTCGTAAGTATACTACTATGTCCCTATTTAGGTATTAATTTGTATATATTTTGATATGCATATCTAAACATACAAAACATCAAAAGAAAGAACAGCGTATCTGCAAACAAAAACATTTTATTCTAGTTGCATGCATTATTTTTTATCAACAGATGATAGTGGGTAAGTTTCATAAATACAACTAATTAAATAAATAAACATTTTGAACAAAAAGCTGAAAAAAAGACTTTGAATTGGATTCAGAATGATAATCAAAATGTAGATGGAGTTGATCAACACCCCAAAGCTTGACAATCATTATTACCTCTTCATGGGTCGACATTTTATTCCATAACGTTCCACATTTTTGATGCTGTTTTATGTCTAATGATCATGTTAGATTAAGCATCTGTTGTTTCGGTTTCTTCTTCACTTGTGTTTTGTAAATTCTGTACAGAAGATGTGCAATAACGCCCCTAGTGTATAACAATGAAAACATTCTCAAAGCACAAGTATAGCTCAAATAAATTTAGACCTTTTCTAAGTATAAGTCAAGTATGCTTAAATGTAATTTAAAGCATATTTCTGAGAAGTACATAAAAAGTAGACTAAAAGTATACTTTCCTATTTTAGTTTAAAATAAGTATACTAATAGCACTCTTGGATAAACTTTTTTTAGTAAGGGATAGAAAAATTTGGTTCCCCAAAGAATCTTCCAGTGAACAGTTCTCAAAAGAACCATTTTGTAAAACATGTAAAAAATCTAAAGAACCTTTTTCGACTATAAAGAACCTTTTCTGCATTTAAAAGGTTTCATGGATGTTCAAGGTTCTTGATGGAACAATCGCATTTCTTTTTAAGAGTGTATATGGCTAAAGTATGCAACAAATGCAAATTGTTTCTGTCTCGCTTTGCTGAGAAACAGCACGGTAAGCCGCTCAAAGTTTCCGTCACACGCTTAAGGTATTCGGCCAATCACAATGCACCGGATAGCTGGCCAATCAGAGAACACCTTGGTTTCCATCAACAATGAGTTTTGTAAAAATCAATGTTTCAGAAAGGCGGGGCAGAGAGGAGCAACAATAATGAAAAGCGAATGTAAAATGATGTTTTTGGAACCTCAAACTGCATTAACACAGTGCATTACAACAAATACACTAAATAATGCTCTTTTTAATAACATCATATGTGACCCTGGACCACAAAACCAGTCATAAGGTTAAATTTTACAAAACTGAGATGTATACAACATATGAAAGACCAATAAACAAGCTTTCTGTTGATATATGGTTTGTTAGGATAGGACAATATTTGGCCGAGATACATCTATTTGAAAATCAGGAATATAAGGGTGCAAAAAAAATCTAAATACTGAGAAAATCACCTTTAAACTTCTCCAAATTAGGTTCTTAACAATGCATATTACTAATCAAAAATTACATTTTGATATATTTATAGTAGGAATTTTACAAAAAATTTTCATGGAACATGAACTTTACTTAATATCCTAATGATTTTTGGCATAAAAGTAAAATCAATAATTTTGACCCATACTATGTATTTTTGGCTATTGCAACAAATATACCCCAGCGAATTAAGACTGGTTTTGTGCTCCAGGGTCACATATGACCTCTTTAAAATAAGTATACCAATAGCACACTTGAATAAACTTCTTTTTCGTAAGCGATTAGAACCATCATTTTTGGTTCTTCAAAGAATCTTCCAGTGAACAGTTCTCAAAAGAACCATTTTGTAATTTAAAGAACCTTTTTTTGACTAAAATAACCTTTTCAGCATTTAAAAGGTTCCATGGATGTCCAAAGTTCTTGCCAATAAAGCATTTATTTGGCGTATGTGGTTAAAGTCATGTAGAGTAGCTGCTTTTTTGAATAAGCTGATACACTGCAAGCTTAACAATCAAAAAAGATACATTTTGGTAAAAGTTTAGGCCTCCGCTGTAAAGCTACGTTCAAAGCTAGCCGTATGTGATTTTAAAAGAACAGCAGTGAAATCATCTTCCCCATACACCGGCAGGCCAGGATGACTTCTTTAGCACAAAGGACAAAGTCAGCCTTGTGCCGAGGATCGGGCCGGACTAATGAAGTCGTAGCAGACTCTCGGGCTGATAGACCTGTTAATGAGCTCCACTCCTGTGATGGGAAACGGGGGGAAAGGGATGTACCAGGTAGGCGCCGGATCATTAGCGTAATTTAAGCAGAAAAGGTCTTTGTTTCTCGCCGAATTGCCGGGGAGGCTGGGAAGGGACCCGGAGGCCTCTCGAAAGCATTTTGCTGGCACGCACGTCGAGAATTGATTGTCTTTGTTGTGGTAATCTGAAATTAATTTGCACTTGAACCCATCTTTCTTCCAGGATCAATTTAAAACACTGTTATAATTATGTGAAACCGAGAGCAGACACTGATATGACGAGCCGGAATATTTTAATTCCCCAGGTACTTAAGAGCCTTTTTTCCCTGACTTATCTCGCGAGGTAATAAAACAAAACGTTCCTCGTGCATAGGCTTAAGGGAGAGGTATTTGCCGGAGGGGTAACAGTAATAACCGCTGTATCGCTACACGTTTACCCGTGTACCCTCTCAGTAGGTCATCGCTTTCTTTCAAACCACGCGAAAGTTGCGCTAATGCGAGCCGAGGACGGCTCCAAAGAATTCTCCTCGGCCCTTTATTCGAGTTTAATTGTAATAGGCGTTTAAAATCTATTAGAGACTACCTGCTAATATCGCCGATTGATCTTGGCGGCGCATCCCTCTTGTTCTCAGCACGAGCTTTTTAATATCTTTATCAGAATGCTGCTAGTTTCCATCCCCCGATTGGTGTTTGTAGCGGGGAATCTCGTTAGCTTTAGTCGGACCATCTTGAGCGGTTTCCCGTGGCGCTGTCATGTAGCACAAGGGCGTCGAGGTCATCGCCCAGGGCTGGGATTCTTCCAGTGCTCCTCGGGCGCCGAGAACAAGGCGATGGGCAGCCAGACAGACAGCTGATGGCATTAACATGCACAAACATTCCCAGCTCACCACCAGAGAGGCCTTTGATTTCTGCTGAAATTAACTGCATGCAAGATAAAGCTTATTTGGGGTGGAACAATATTCATGAAGACTTACAGTTTTTAAAAACGCTCCATTTCTTGTGTAAACTCGCTTTTTATTCGCTAACCACCGGCGGTCCGAGTCCAAGCCGCTAGTTTAGGACCGTGCCAAGTGTATTTGAGGTGTCATTCAGTGCAAAAATAGCTATAGGTTTTGCCTAATTCACAAAAGTAAGCACTATTTGCTAGACACAATTATCATTGTGCTGCTACTGCCTCAGGAAAGCAGGCGCACTTTGAGCAAATGACATGTGTCTGAAAAATAATAGTCTGGAAACTAAAGGTTGCATAATGTCATATGTGTTTTATGTTTTGTATTAGATTTGATTCTGCTTGATATAGTGAGATTATATATTTCTGTTTTATTTAAAGGACCAACAATATATCATTTCTTGCAGAAGCTGATATTTCTGTGGCCAAAACATTATGCAATTCTCTAAAGAAACTCAATGAGATTTTAATAACAGTATAGCAGATACTTGCAGAAAGTGATTGAAATATCAGTCTTCATGTCATATCTCCAAGATATGTGGCCCTGCACCACTAAACCAGTCATAAGGGGCATTTTAGGACAATATTTGGCTGAGATACAACTATTTGAAAATCTGGAATCTGAGGGGGCAAAAAAATCTAAATATTGACAAAATCATCTTTAAAGTTGTCCAAGTTCTTAGCCTTGCGTATTACTAATCAAATAACATTTTGATATATTTACAGTAGAAAATGTACTAAATATGTTAATGAAACATGATCTTTACTTAATGTCCTAATGATTTTGGCATAAAAGAAAAATCCATAATTTTGACTTTAGTTTTATGATCAAATAGCTGTCGTTTCAAAACAAATAATGCAATGTAATTATTCAAATATTTACACAACTATCAATTGACCAGTTACCAAGCAATGCTTAATTTTGTTCAGTCTGTGGTGTAAAAAGCTCACATTAGCAATTAGAGAGAGAAAAAAACACCTAAGCAAAACATGGTCAGGTCAAAGTGTCCAATTTTTGATATTTAGATTTTTTTTAAATTAATTTATTTATTTTTATAGACTTAGATTTTTTTTAATTTTTTTTATAAATGTGTTCGAGTGTCTCTCCTTTACAGAACATAAGATATTTTGAAGAATGTTGGTAGCCAAATTTGGTGGTTTTGGGATATTCTCAGAATATCTGTGGATATGAATGTATTTGTGACCCTGGACCACAAAACCAGTCTTAAGTCGCTGGGGTATATTTGTAGCAATAGCCAAAAATACATTGTATGGGTCAAAATTATTGATTTTTATTTTATGCCAAAAATCATTAAGAAATTAAGTAAAGATCATGTTCCATGAAGATTTTTTTTTAAATTCCTACTATAAATATACCAAAATGTAATTTTTGATTAGTAATATGCATTGCTAAGAACTTAATTTGAAGAACTTTAAAGGTGATTTTCTCAGTATTTTGATTTATTTGCACCCTCAGATTCCAGATTTTCAAATAGATGCATCTCAGCCAAATATCGTCCTATCCCAACAAACCATACATCAATCGCAAGCTTATTTATTGAGCTTTCATATGTTGTATACATCTCAGTTTTTTAAAATTTAACCTTATGACTGGTTTTGTGGTCCAGGGTCACATATGTGTTTGGAACGATGTGAGCAGAGTAAATGATGACAGAATGATTTCTATTTGAACTATCCCTTTAACCCATCACAATATTAGATTGGACAAAGACTGTTAATGGTGTTTTTGATGTGTTAAAGCAGTGACTGGACCAGAACTCCTCAGGGACCGGAAAGACATTGAGCTGAAGGCTCGTATCCCATCCCGAGTCTGACAGTGAGAATATCTGTCATCAAAAGCAAGCTCTCGTCTCATTAGATGAGCTCCCGAAATCTCTATTGACGTCAGCATGTTTGTGCTCGACAGAATCAAAAAACCCTCTTCATTTGTAATACACAAACTCTTCTCAGTATACATAACTCACATTTTGTTTCCACAATTCCTCCTGTTTTGGCTCTGTATAATCACGCTGAATATGCAAACGCCTTAAATAATTAAACACTCCTCTGTTCATTTTTATACGGCGTGCTCGGGATGATTTGTTTGAATTTTGTACCAGTTTTGTTGTGCTGTTGTTTTCGCCGCGTATCAAGCACGTTCCCTTCGAGAGACGAGAAGTGTGTCATTGTGGCCTGGTTTACACTGCCGGTCTTGATGGCCAATTCTGATTTGTTGCCTATATCCGTTTTTTTTTTTCCTTTCAGTTGTGAGCCATATCCGATTCATGCATTTACACTTGCCATACCATCTTAAACACTGTGCATGTGTTGTTGTCGTTTACCTGTTGTTGCAAAAGGGCTTCCTCCTGAGAATAATATGTGAACAGTGCTGATCAAACCAGTCACAATTAACACATTTTAAAAAATATATATATAATGCATGATTTGTTGGACTACGCTACACCTATTTGAAGATAGAGTGAGCAAAGTTGATTATAAGAAAGATTAAAGTATATTATCTTATATTAATAATCACAATACAGCTATTTTTTTTTTATCTTTGCTATTATAAATAAGAACAGATGCGAAAAAACAGTGTAATAAATAGCCTATAAAGAAAGAAATAATGCATTACCTTTTTCATTTAAACAAAAGCATGCATGTGTGAAAAACAAATACTCACATGTGTTTATTAGAAATAAATTGATTATTAAAGCTACAAAAGAAGTGCAGCGAGTGATTCCCTCTTTTCTTTTATGGTTAGATTAACATTAATCAATAATAGATATACTGTGATGCACAAATCAAATATAATGTTACACATCAGATGTTTTCCCCAACAGTTCCCCAAGCGTTCACTTGAAACAGTTAAGATTATATTTATATAATCTAGATATATATGTGTATTTATTGCGGAAGCGCATTATGCGCACACTAGGGCTGGGCGATAAAACGATAACGATATATATCGCGATAGACAAGAGATCGATATCAATAAAAAATGTGTTCGATAAAACGTTCGATATTTTGTATTCTTCGTCGGCCCGCCCAGCCCCCCTTTAACGTCCAGTTAATTTTATTTTCAATATAGCGCCAGATCACAATAGAAGTTAAGGTTATCTTTCCTACAGAACGGGCCCTTGTTGTTGTATTAAACAAACTAAATAGCCTTATGTTATTTATCTTATTTACACGACGGCATGTGATTTCTGTCTCTACATGATTGCGCGTGTACAATGTCTCCTCACAGACGGGTTCGCGGACTCCATTCATAAAAACGGACTTTACTATAGGGCGGAATTCGTCGATTTTTGGACCAATAAATCAAAAGTTGGTCTGTTAATTAATTCAGATCGCGATATGGACTAGTGTCTGTGAAAACTTAAATGCAAAAAGACCGTTTCAATATGAATCCTGCATGTTCCGTTTGCCTCTGTATGGTATAAATGGAGGAGACGCGTTTTATTTTCACTACACGCATACTGCACATGACGCTCCCGCTAATTTTTGGCCTTTGCATCTCACATGAACAGACAAACTCCAATACATCTCCAAAGCTGCTGTGAGTGTCACTTTTTGTCAATTTTACCGTTTCATTAGTGAAACTAGCATCATTTATACTGTATTACACACTGAAACTTCACGGCAACCTGTCAAAATAAAAGTGCGGTTTAACGTGTAACAAAACAATAATAGTCTTGTATTACTTTGTACAGTATAATGTAGGTGTTTATATGTTCACATTTAAATAATTTACATAAAACAATATATATGATAAAAAAAAAATTATATAAAAAAAAAGAGTCACCACTTAATTGTTGAAAAAATACTATTATTATTAAACCTTTTTTTAACTGAATATATTTTTTCTTCTATGTATTAATTTTAACAGTAAAGCTCCTTTTATTTTTATTTTAAAAAATAAATCAGTGATTTTGCTTTCATTTGATTATCAGAAAAATGAAAACAAGAATTTCTGAAAAAAAGCAAAAGATTGTAGGGCCCTATTGTTCAAAATGTTGAAAGGTTTGGACTTTTTTCACTGAAATAAATGTTTTCGTTATTACACAAAGTAGGCTAAAGTACCGGGAAAGAAGTAACGTTGGCTACTGGCAACCAGCAATCTGTGCAGCAATAAATATTATCAGCCAAGTACTTTGCAACAACCTCTGACCTGTGGTCAAGCCGTACTTCTGAGCCATACATTAGCTTGACCATTCACTTCATCGACAATGAATGGGGTTTGAATTGAGGATTAAAAGATAATTAAGTGTATATTGTGACTTTAGACTTATGTTTAAATTTTAATTATTTAAGTTTTCCAGGGTTGTTGAGATTTATGTCTTAATAAATGAGGGGATTATGATCAGAGGAAGGCTAAGTTTAAAATAAAAATGTTTGAATGTAAAATATTTTTCTCCTGGTCCTTATTTTAAATGGGTCATAAAAAAAAATCAATAATTATCGATATCGACCGATATGAAACACTGATATCGTGATATAGTTTTCAGCCATATCGCCCAGCCCTAGCGCACACTTTGGATGACAGTCAGCGTGAGAAGCGATCAGAGAAAAGGTAATCCTATCAGTAAATGTACTAATAAAGAAACTTTTAGATGTCTAATCACTATTTGGGATCGCTAGACGGGGGCTTAATAAACTCATTTTTGTAAAAAACATCAACTGACATTTTTCACTTTTTCACCATTTTGCCTGTAGTTCAAAATATCCTGTGCGCATTTACAATCATTTTGCCAGCAAGGGTGACGTAAGACGTCATTAACCCTTAAAGGGTTTTCAGACCTATTCTAGCATTATAAATTGTCATTATAAACTTGAACTTTGTCTAGCTAATTTAAAATTACAATTTTCATTTTGTTTTCTCTAAAAATTTGTGAATTTCAAGAATTTTAGGAAAAACGCTAGCAACAGTTGGGTGTTTTTTACTGTGTACTCGAACAAAAACTCCTAAAGTTTGGATTTGTTTTCTTTAGAAATTTGTATTTAGTTATTTTACACTTCAGAATTAAATTTTGTCTATATATAACATTCCCCATGCAAGTTATAGCCATTTATTACAATGTTATTATAGGCGTTTTTCAGTGAAAAACAGGCCTATTTAGTTTATTGACAATATAGACCTGTCCAAAAATATTTCAGGACTAAAGTCATAGCAGAAACAGTGGTATATAATAGCAAAACACAGTAAAAAAGTTACTTTTTCAGATAAATATATTCTTAATCTGTGTATGAACAATAAACACGAACAGTGTAGGAAGTAGTGAAAGCAATTGCACAAATTGTCTTGTGCAACAAAAATATAAACAGTCCAAATTATTCACAAACTACACACAAAATAAGAGAGAAATATACTGAGTGCAACAGAAAAAATAGTGCAAATAATCTTTACAAACTATATAAGAATTAGTTACATAATATAACAACCAAATAGATGGATCTGCTGGCTGTAGTCTGCGTCGAAATCTGTTTTACCGGGACATCGCCTAGTGATGTAAAAACCTAAATTCCTGAGCTTTATCCTATATGCACTGCTGTTTCATCCTTGTTTTTGTTTTTTTATGTCAAAGGGCTCTGTCCTTAGTATTTCTGTGCTTTTTAAAAGAATGCTATCATGCAAATATGTTATTTAGCGTTTGTTTTCATGCACACAAGATGCACCTTACTTTCACTTTGCGTTTGTTCAGATTTGCAAAGAAACACACTAATCAGTGGTTCAAAAAACCAAAACCTATGTTTATTGGTTGAATAGATAATAGTTTGAACCAATCTGGGCACAGGGGTGGGACTAAGCATCAACAATCGTTCCTGTTGGGCTCAGAGGACCGAAATGCATCGGTTTCATCTGACGAATCAGTGCTAAGGAAATGCGATGACGTAACCACGCTTACTACAGAGCCTAGTGCGATATCACTGAAAAGAGTAGACTCTGTGCATTACAAGACTTTTTAAAGCATGTTGGATTAGTGGTTCAAAAGTTACTAAAGGGGTCATCGGATGCAAAACTAACTTTTACATGTTGTTTGAACATTAATTTGTGTACACAACCACCCTACAATGATAAAAATCCACCCTATTTTTTTTTTAATCTTTAAAAGTAATATTCCCTTTTTAAAATCAGGTCATGGGTGTGACGACGAAAAAAAAGAGGCCGCTCCCACGATAGTTGATTGACATGAGCGCCTTACCTTAGCCCCGCCCTCACCGAGCTGAAATAGTCCGACTCCGATCGCCATTGTGTGACTCAGGTGCAGAGGAAAGACTCTAATTGAGCGATTGAGGTGTTCTGTTGTTGGATGTAATAATGAACACAGCAGTAGTCGTTTACTCCCGACATCTGAGCCGCTGAAGATGCAGAGGATTAACGTAACTTTAGTTTTTAAAAGAAAAGTGGCGATCCCGATCTACATATGTGTCTATGTTCATGTAAATCATTCGTGATGCAGCTTCACCCACAGCAGAAGTGAGTATAAGGGTTTTTTTATGCATCTTTGCAAATGGACTTTCTTAATAATGTGCTTGTTGGCAAGTTTCGCCGATAAACGTGGCTAAAGTAAACATTACAGCTCATAATCCCACAACAGAAAGGGGCGGGGCGATCAGAGCTCATTTGCATTTAAAGGACCATGCGATAAAATGAGCTGATATTTTGCAGAGCTGATTTTGACAAGGTAAAAGGGTGTTTTTTACACTACTATTGAGAATTTTTAACCAAAGTATATTAGAGACTTTTCACTAAGACCCTAAATAATCATATGAACTTGTGGAAAATGGGCATCCGATAAACATTTAAGAACAATAATTATTTTAAGGGTTAAACCGTGGAGAAGTACAAATTGTAGCAATTTTAATGACGTACCGAAAGCAATGCTTCAGAAAATCTGATCTGCCTGTTGACATGACGGTCGCATTCGTACACATCCAATTTATATCTGATTTATTTCCACATATAAATGAGGCCTGAAACTGATCTCAAAATATCCGAACGCATGCGTTTCTTACCCGTTTACACTGTCATAGAACAGGGTGTCCGCGGGGTCTTAAAGTATTAAAAGTTGATAAATCAATTATGAAAAAATTAAGGCCCTTAAAAGGTATTAAAAAGTCTTAATCGTGTTTTATCGAGGTCTTAAATTTTGTTCAAGCATTGTCCAAAGTGTTTGACTCCAAAAAAGCATAAATAGATTTATTTTCCTCCTAATATTAACAACGGCGTGCTCGATCCACGCGATTGGTTCGGGCCGGGGCGCGTCCGGGTGACGTCACATAATTTGCGACAAACGCGGGAAGGTGATGTGACGCTCTCCACATGTAGCGAAACAGACGGCAAAATGGGGAAAATGTAAAAGCGAGAGAAATAGAGTTTGTGCTTTCCGTACATAATAAAACGTAATATAGTGGGAAAAAACATGGACATAATCCATCGTTTTTATCCTGTTATTTACTGTATTTATTAGTTTGGCCAGTGTCATTGTGGGTTTTGGTTATTTTGCTGTTCGTGGGCTGTAAGGACCTTTGAAATAACTGAAATCGTGTGGCGAAGTGATACAGACATGCACTGCGGTCAAAAGCAGCCTGGAACTACGTTCGCCGTGCGTTTCCCTGAAAATAATGCACACCTCTAGAACGTTCGTCAGCCAATCAGACGGCATTCAACGGCCCTGTAGTATAATTAACTACAACTGTTTATTAAGTTAAAGGTTTGATACTGATTAGAACTTGAAGTGGCGATGAGGTCTTAAAATATTCTGAGAAGGTCTTTAAAAAGTCTTAAAAAGGTATTGCAATTACCTTTAGGATTCCTGCATATGCCCTGTAGAACATATCTGATCTGTGTCACATGAGCAAAGAAATCGAAATTGGGTCGCATTTAACTGACAGTGTAAACAGGGACTGACACGCGCGCTTCCCACAAGTTTGGGCCGTTGTGTCTGAGGGTGACCACACGCGCTTGTCTTACATCTCATTGCCTCATTTCCAGGCGTAACGCTTCTCTTTCTGTCGCCGTTGTCTCGCAGCCTTCTTAACGTCAGGGCTGAGCGTTTATCTGGTCTGGAACAGGTCTGCGGAGAGCGCATCGGGGTCGCGAGCGGCTGGCAGGCAGATGATCATGCAAAACACAGAGCTTACCAAAGCCAGCAGCCTCGCTCTGCCCTGATAACATCTCCCTTTCAGCCTATCGATCGCCTGTTTTCAGGGGGCCTTTGTTTCCGCCCTGAGTTTGCCACAGGACACCAGAAGTGACAAAAGATTGACACGAGGACCTCGAAATTAACTGCTGGCCTATTAACAAGCCAACAGCGCATATTGGCAAGAGTGAGATTCTTCTGAAAACAATGGAGGAAAGGGGGAGGGAGTGTGTGAGAGAGGGAAAGAGAGAGAGAGAGAGCGCAGCAAAACAAGCCGCTTAATCTTTTCTCTTATCTCGCAACTGTTGTGAGCCCTTCCAGGCAATTTTCTATTCAGGCTATTGATTTTTATCACCTCTTCTAAACCTCTATGACAGATTATTTTTCAAAGACTAAAGCTACTTTTCCCACTCCTGCGACCCATATATTGCTTCAAATGAATGATAAATAGAGAAAAAGTTTCAACTATTATGCTGAAAAACACTCTGTTTTTGATTAATCCTCCTGGAGCAGATTAGCTGATTCTCTTTTATTTTCTCCCATAATGCTGCTGCTTCCGTGAAAGAGAGAAATAAGCACCAAACCGCCGCATTTGCAGTGAATTTACAACATGTGGAGTCCCGAGAAGAGTGGAGTTTGGGACGGTGTGTGGAATAATGGGGGCCGCCGCTCATAGTTTTCACTTTGACAGGGTTTGACGGCGGGTTACGGGTCTATTATTACTCTTTAGAGAATGTTGTAAAGTTAGACTGCCGTTCGCTGTTTATTTATTTTGTTTGGGTGCAGACGGTAAATATCACTTTAACAGTCACTTGTCATGAAGTTTTTTGTGACAGTCTTTGGCACAGGCTGTTTTCCAAACATTTCAGTGGTTTTGCTTCGGGACCCACAGTTTACATTTACACTGAGCCAGAACTGTTTATTGCACAAAAGTAAACAAAAAGCGCCTTTAAATTAAAAATTGCATCAGTTGTACAACACCCATTAATATGCATAATTATTCATATGACATATATAATAATTCACCACACAGTGCTGACACAAAGCATGTTTTATTTTTGTTGCATGAATGCATATTTAATGTATTCTGTCATGGTTTTGTTCTTAAGGGCAATCTGTCTTAACTAGAGACTGATTAAAGCCTGTTTTAAACATTAATACCTGCATTTATAATGCTCTCCTGACTAGTTAGTTTTACCTTTTTTGTTTTTATTGCTTCCATTTTAGTGTTGTTTATTTCCCTACTGTATACATGGTGTTAAACTAACATTTTGCCTCACCTGACAATGGCTAGTCAGCCATAAATAATTTGTATAAATAAACTGTATATGCATTATTTCAGTAAAAAAAAAAACAAAAAAAAAAAAACAGGCAGGACAAATTGGGGATTTTTATTACTTTATTAATATTGCAAAACAAAATAAGCAAATATATCACTATAATTAGACTTTTTTTATTTATTTAATAATAATAATAATAATAATAATACTAATAATAATAATAATAATAATAATAATAATTATTATTATTATTATTATTATTATTATATAAAAATAATAAGATAAATGTTGCTTTATTGTTGTTGTTGTTATTATTATTATTATTATTATTATTATTATTATTATTATTATTATTTATTATATAAAAAAATTAATACAATATTGCTTTATAAAATATTATTATTATATAGAAATAATTAAATAGAATGTTGTTTTATAAAATACTGTAATATTTTATATAATTATAATAATAATATAATTATATTGTTATTATTTTTAATATATAAAATATTGTTTTATAAAATAATAATAATAATAATAATATTATAATGATAATTATTATTATAAAAATAATACAAAAAAATAATATATTGTTTGTAAAATATTTTAAGTAAAATAAAATAATAATAATATTATATAAATAAAATAAAATAATTATATTACTTTATAATAATAATACAAATAATAATACAAATAACAAAGTAATGAAGTAAAATATTGTTTTATAAAATAATATTTTATAAAATAATATTTTATAAAATAACAATAAAATATTAGTAATATTAATAATTATTATTATTTCATATAACAACAGTACAATTACAATACTAATATTTATGCTTGTTTTTCTTTGCTTTCAAAAGTTAAACCACAGAGGTTTCATTTTGGTGGAAAACCATGGGGAAACTTCTATTTTGAAATGCTTCTCTTTTGTTGACAACAGATTGGTGCATTTTCAAATGCACAGTATAAGTAACTCAAACTCGGATTGAGTTTGTGCGGAGCAGAATTTGCTGCAAACCGTGAAAAGATTACATATTCATAAAATTACAGTGCAGTCTTTGCAATTGGATGTGCTAAATCATATTGCATTCTCAGCCATTGCTAGAATTATTAAAAGTGACCAGCCAAATGGTGAGTAAATGCTGATTTTTACTCACATTTGACGCATCGTGAGTGTTAATTTCAGGCTCTGACTGTGTGCACCACTATCAGAAAAGATCTGCAGCCTATTTTTGGGTTGAAAGTCACTGTTCTTCTAAAGCTGTGTTTAAAACGACACGAACTGTTACTTCTTGTACATCTGCAACCAAAACAGAGCCGCTGTCGCCACAGGATCGGCTTCACCTTATGTTTTAGTTTTCCCATCAAGCGGAGTGGCGTTGGTTATTAACATCTCGGTGCTCTCTACAGATGTAGTCCGTGACCCCGGCGGATTACTGCGCTGTATCAGCTGGCCTCTCCCTCAGCCTGTTATGATTGCGAGGTTAGCTTGTCATGATTGGAGGTTGCCAACATTCCCATAGATTTGCTGTCAGGCGGCGGCGGCGGGACGGACGGGCGGATGAGGCGGGAGGCGATCGGGGGTTAAGTGTTACTTCGCCTCCTGGCCCCCGATGTCGTCCTCTCGGCACACGGAGCTCAGACGGAGCGCCGCTACATCCGTCAGCGCGGATGATGACATGATGGATTACTCCAGTCTCTGTCAGCTCCGTCAGAATCAGTCTGCCGCTGATAAGGTGCAGCAGCCGCCCACTCCCAACCTCAGCCTCTGTTTGTCTTATTGAGACAGCGGCGCGAGGTGCGAGTGATTGGAGCCTCGTGGAATCTGCGGCTTCGCACCGGTTTTGTTGTCTTTTATGTTCCGCTGAAATAATGAAAGACTTATGCATGAGTTAGGGCTGTTCAATTAATTGAAATTCAGTTTCGATTTCGATTACGGCTTCAAATGATTATGAAAATACAACAAACGATTATTGCTCCCGATTCCCCCCCGTTTGTGCGTTTTCGCTCCTTAATAAAAGCCCAATTTCACATGCAAATCAGTAAAATCATGTAACGTGACTTGCATAAAATAGGACATGCTTGATTTCTGAATGTTTATTTGATGTGGTGTTTTTAAAAGCATGAAAGAGAATTTGCGCTGTTCTGTGTTTGCGCTCAGAGACGGAGCAGAACACAGACAACTAGCTTAAGATGCGTACCTGAACGTCAAATACATGCAAATATGTGTCAAAATGCGGCATTTGGTGATTATTTGTGTAAACCTTCAACTTATGTCTGAAATGAACGTAAACAGTTGAGAATGAAAATCCATGTGTAACAGTATATTGGATCCGTTCAGCTCTTAAAGTGTCCACAAGTAATATTCCTTCTGCCGACAAAATCACTCACTGCTTCTACTTCTGTAGTTTTTATAAGAAACAAAGCATGTTTAATTCTTACAGTGAAGACTATGCTGCTTTATTTTACATTCAATTAATTTAGGGCTGTAGCTATCGAGTATTTTAGTAATCGAGTATTCTGTTGAAAATTCTATCGATTAACCGAGTAATCGGATAAAACATATGTTTGCGTAATTAAAGAGCAATATTAAATATACAAGAGAAAATAAGACAGGTTTCTTAAAATCTACATTTTTATTTTTATAATGCATAGTATGCAACAATATTCCATCTAAAATAAGCATTTAGTTATTACCAATTTTTTACTGTCTGTGCTTGTACTGTGAACAATAACAACGTTGACTGAGATGAATTAAGTGATATAAATTCTGGGTTTAAAATAAAGCATTTTCTGAGAGACAGAAACAAATAAAAATAACTTTCAAATTACTTTTTTTAAATGATCAAAACTAAGGCATACATTAAAATAAACTATTAATAGTTATACAAAAACACTGCCTTTAAGTCTTGCAACTTAACTTTTAGAACTAACAGTTAAAAGTTTCAAAATCTACAGCTCACCCTGGTGAAAAAAATAAACAGCTAAAACCAGCCTAGGCTGGTTGGCTGGTTTTAGCTGGTCATAGCTGGAAGGCAGGCTGGTTTTAGAAGGGTTTTGGCCACTTTTCCAGCTTAGCTTTTCTGGTCTTAGTTGGTCAGGCTGGGAGACCAGCTAAAACCAGCTACTTCCAGCTTAAACCAGCTAAGACCAGCAAACCAGCCTAGGCTGGTATTACCTGTTTTTTTTTCAGCAGGGCAGGCATAACATAAGCCTTTACTGTCTTCTTCTTGGAATGCTTTGTGGCATTTAGGAGTCAAAACATAAGTCCATGCATGGTTTCACACGGAGTGCTTTAAGCCAATAAAACCATAAGTTCTAAAACTTGTAACTTTTGCTACGGTTAACGTTGCGAATGTCATTTACACTACTCCGTCGTGTAAAATAAGTTAAAATAAGTTAATCAAAAAACAGTTTATGAAACCATTAAAAAGAAATCCAGAAAAGTAATTAAAAAAAACACAAAATTTGGTGAAAATAAAACTGAATGTCATCATTGGATTGCATCGTGTTACATGTTTGGATCATTTCAATCTCATCTTACTAAGACATATTATTGGAGATATAGATCTATGGCTGATATTTACATAATTGTATGCAAGTATCTGTCATTGATTTACATTAAAAGCATCAGAATTTCATCATATAAATATCTGCATCTGCACCAAATTACATATTTTTCAGACTGATCATACTCAAAAAAAAAAACACATGCAAAATTTTTGTATAGGTTTTAAAAAATTATTTTGTGTAATAAACGGTTCCATTTCAACAACGTAGAATTTTTTTCTGATTTGATATGCCACAAGGCCATATGATAAACTGGTGCACCTAGAGAGGAAGAGTATGATTTGTAAGAGCCAAAATGCTAAAGCAGCTCTTCACACCTCGCTAGTAATTACTCGCGTGGCCTGTCATTTACCGCAGCTTTGTGACACAACCTCCTGCCAAACTATTTAGCAGTTTTCAGAAATATCACATGTTGGCTGGGGTCACTTCAGTAAGCAGCGGTAGGAGCCGCCTGCAGTTAGATTGTTTTCAAATTTATTTTAATTGGGTCTCACCAGTCCTCATCAGGGATTTGACCCCAGAAATGGGCTGTGGGGTCACTCCTGGCCGTCGTCTTTGAAGGCGAGCGCTCTCCCCGCCGCTCTGTATGGCCTTGAATTGCAAATAGTTTTAAAGCGGCATAATGAGCTCGGCGGCGCCACGCGTGCGCTTTGTCTCTGGCCCTCGGCCCTCGGCGCAGCCAAATGAGTGGCGATTACTCCGCTCAATTACAAACCATTATTTTCCGTTTCATCGCTGGAGTTTCGCATTATCGCTGTAGACGACGTGTTGCACTAAAACGGCTCAGAAGAAGGTTAAATTAATCATGCTAGATGCCGGCAGCTTCCTCCCTACATAACATGAGCGACACGACAGTGTGAGTTAATAAACATACAGAGATCACAACAATTATTGCTGTTTGCAGTCACTTTAATTGTTTTACTCCGACACTTTTCATATGTTGCTCTTGCTTTGCTCTATATGATAATAGATTAGATCATGCACCTCGAGTGCTGCATTTAATTAGTGCTAAATTCTCAATTGGTGCTTAATTAATGCAGTTGTTTTTACAATAAAAATGCAAAATAAATAAATAAAATACATTTGTAAGTGCTGAATGAACAACTACATACATGTAATTCATTTATATGTTTTTTGTTAGCTTATTACAGCTGGTTACAGAAGTAAAAAAATCCCATTCATTGTCTCACTAGATTTTATTTATTTATTGTTTGTGGCACTTAATCTTCTTGAGACAGATCTACTTTTGTATTAAACAAGTTAATACATAAATAAAACTGTAAAAAAAAAAAAGTTTTAAATAAATGAAAGATTATTGGATTCCATTTTTAATGGAAAAATAAATACATATAAATTAGCAAACTTTTTTTTTTTTTGGTCCAAAAATGTACACACTTTACCCTTACATATTGATTTCCAGTGGTTAAATAAACAATAGATAAACAAACATTTTAAAGTTGTAAATAAATGAGAGTTTATTGGATTACATTTTTTTAAATGGAAACATAAATAAATTTAAATTAACGTACATAGATCACAAAAAATGTAATTTGTTTAGTACAAAATTTACACACTTTACCCTTAAATATTGATTTCCAGTGGTTAAATAAATAAATAAATAAATAAATAAACATTTTAAAATTGTAAATAAATTAAATATTATTGGATTCCATTTTTAATGGAAATATACATAATTATAAATAATCCTACAGAAAACAAAAAAAATATTTTGGAATTCTTTTGGTCCAAATAAATATACTTTACCCTTAAATATTGATTTGGTAAATATTTTGATAGTGGTAAAATAAACAAATATTTTAAAGTTGTAAATAAATTAAAAATTATTGGATTCCATTTTAATGGAAAAATAAATAAATATAAACATACAAAAAAAAGGTTACAAAAATAGTAAATATTTTGGTCCAAAATTAGTATACTTTACCCTTAAATATTGATTTACAGTAGTCAAACAAACAAACAAATAAAAAATAAATAAATAATAATTTAAAGTTGTAAATAAATTAAATATTATTGAATTCTATTTTTAATGGAAAAATAAATAAATATAAATAAACATATAAAGGTCACAAAAAATGGTAAATATTTTGGTCCAAAATGAATATACTTTACCCTTAAATATTGATTTCCAGTGGTAAAACAAACAAACAAACAAACAAAAAAAAAAACAAATAAATCAATAAATGAAAAAATAAACAAACAAACATTTTAAAGTGGTAAATAAATTAAATATTATTGGATTCCATTTAAAAAAAATACATATAAATAAACTTACAAAGGTCACAAACAATTTTGCAATTGTTTTGGTCCAAAATTTACACAAAATTTACTTTAGTTAAATACTAATTTCCACTAGTAAAATAAAAATAAAAAAACAAAAAAAAATAATGATTTAAAGTTGTAAATAAATTAAATGTTATTGGAGTCCATATTAATGGAAAAATAAATAAATATAAATTCACATACAGTGATCACAAAAAAAAAAACAAAAAAAAAAACGATGCAATTCTTTTGGTCTGAAGTGGATTCCATTTTTAATGGAAAAATAAATAAACATACAGAGATTACAAAAACAAAATATTTGCAATTGTTTTTATTTTTATTTTGCACTTTACCATTAAATATTGATTTCCAGTAGTAAAATTATACATAAATAAATAAATAAATAAATAAACGTTTTTAAGTTGCAATATAAAGTTTAAATGTAATTGCATTCCATTTTTAAAGGAAAAAAAATAAATAAATAAAAATAAGCATACAGAGATCACAAAAATTAATGGATACACGTT
This sequence comes from Garra rufa, assembly GCF_049309525.1. NCBI lineage: Eukaryota > Metazoa > Chordata > Actinopteri > Cypriniformes > Cyprinidae > Garra > Garra rufa. The sequence goes on from NC_133369.1 coordinate 44,250,991, forward strand.
GCTGATGTGCTGTTCCCAGTTATTTTAAATGTTTTACTCTGACACTTCTCATACGTCACTTTCGCTGTGCTCTTATGATAATACATCTGATCAGATCACGCACCTTGAGTGCGGTGTTTAATTAGTGTTTAATTAGTGTCCTCCACGGTCCGTCTTGCTCAGACTGGGTGTGATAAACCAGGAGAGGATCTAGTGTGAATCTATCACAGGTGTCCTTCAGAGGGACTTTCTAATGCAGATGCTCGTCTCAAATCTTTGTAATCCTATAAGCTGCTGTGTACAGAGGCTTGTTTTTGAAACTTGTGTTCAGGCCCCTGGGTAAGCAGGTGAGGGCCCCGGAGGGCTGATTGATATTCATGCCGGCGGGTCTCCCGTGGCCCCGACACGCTCGCGTTTGTAATCAGCTGCTATTTACTCGTCTGGTTGAACTCTGCTGTTTTGTGAAGTATCTGTGACTTGTGTCAGCGCTTTGTTGTGACTCACAGACTGTTGCTGCTGTTTATTATCATTTCATCCAGTGCTTATCTCCTGAAGATTGGAGAAGAAAAGAGCACAGGCTTCTGAAGAGGAGATGATTCATGGATGTTGCTTATAGCTCACGGCTTTAGACGCTATATAATTTTGAGCTAAACTCAGCTTAAACAGTTCTTTGTTTGTGTTCTAGCAGTGGTTTTGTATGTTACTTATAAACACATGAAACTGACCTAAGGGAATATAGTATATATGGGTTTTTGATGTGACTCACTGTCCCACAAGATGAAAATGAATATAGTTAATACTGTTGTTATTTAAGGCGAGACACTGCAGGTGAATAGGGTACAAAGATTAACTAATAGTTATCACCTTACTTACTCAGTTGATTGATTACTTTGATAATTGCACACATTTTTGTATTACAAGTTCTTCTAGAATGTTAGGTTTAAATATGTAAATGAGCCATTATTTAATGAAATATGCACTAATTTGCATACATTTCTATAAAAAAAATAGTCGGTTTCAAAATTCTTGTTTGGTTTTTTTGACTTATTAGAGTCAAATTTTTTACAGAGGGAATTTTGGGTGTCTCATTTTGTCTTTCTATTTTGTAGAAAGTACTTAGAGCAGACAGGAAACACTATATATATTTTTGATCATTTCTGAACCTGGACCACTAAAGGTCAATAAGCGTATTTTTTTTATTATTATTATTTTTTAATATTGAGATTATATCATCTGAATAAATACGCTTTCCATTGATGTATGGTTTGTTAGGATAGGACAATATTTGGCCGAAATACAACTATTTGAAAATCTAGAATCTGAGAGTGTAAAAAAAAAAAAAAGAGAAAATCGCCTTTAAAGTTGTCCAAATGAAGTATATATATATATGTATTTACGGTAGGAAATGTACAAATTATCTTAATGGAACATTTTTTTTATATTAATGTGAAAATATGAAATTCATTTTCTTTCAAGTTTTCTAAAATGTTTGGTTTAAATAAGCAAATAAGCCATTATTTAATTAAATATGCGCCAGTTGCATACTTTTTTAGTGCAGAAATCTAAACACTGGATGAAGTGTTTTTACAGAAAGAATTTTGGGTCTCAATTCAGAAAAATACGTACAGCAGACAGAAAATTCAATATTTTTTACCTATTTTTTGGAAATAAAATGTATAAAATCAAGCAACTTATATACGAACAAATCCCTCTAAAAACCTTCAGGATATAGACGGTGTAAGTTGGTGTGTGTAAGTGCTCAGTGTAGGAGAAAAAAAAACTAAAAGTGTTTTTTGGATGTTTTCTTTCCACTAGTCTGAAAAAAAAAAACACTTTATGAAAAACCATAATGTCCAAAATCTTGAAAGGTGCATGAAAAAACTGTGTTTTTGCATGCAGTATCTCCCCTTAAAACTGCAGCAAAACATTTATTTTTCCTACATAGAGCTGTTGTTATAAAAGCTACAATGTTATTCCGAGTTTTTTTTTTTTTTTTTTGGTCCTATGGTGTGACCGTCTCAAGCATGGTTTAATAAATGACAACTTTAAAAAGAAAAGCATAACATTTTTATTAAATAACCCCCGGCATTATTGTACAAGTGTCTATTTTAGTAAATGCCAATGATTTTTTTCATCCATATATTTCTGAAAGCATAGGAACTTGATACATTTTGTCTCTGAAAACCATGTCCTCTGGTCTGACACCATTTCCTACTTTAAATTGACCAATTCCAGAGAAAACTTTCATTATTTGCAGGATACCATTCAAAGTGTTACATTTTGTTGTCTTTTGGTGCGACACCTCTAAATGAGTTTTTAATGAAAAACTGTATGTTAATTGCTAATAGTTAAAGGATAACTGTTGCCAAAATGCAACCTGAGCTGTTTTTTTTTTACTGTAAATGAGACAAACTTATATCTAAAAGCATAATTACGACAAACGAGCCGTTTTTGAGATTGACCGTGATTTCGTTTTGTGGTCAATGGCCGGTGAATGGGAGAACTAGGGGCATAACTTTGAGCGCATCAAAATCAATATTTTTCCAACACTAAGAAAGCTCAACACACCATGAAACTTTGCTGGAAGTATCGCCTGGGTCTCTACACATGAACTCCAGCATTGAGAACATTGTTTGTGTACACAGAGTTTACTAAAAAGAAAGGTTTTGAACAACTCACTTTCACTGTTTGAGTTTCCGCTCGCGACCGTCTTGCCAGTCAAGAAGTGTCGATCTCCGAATGCGAATGAATGGACTCCATAGGACGAAATATTAGGCTTATATGAGGCTCTTTTTACAACTAGAAGGTTAATATTGTTTTTCACTTGAGACAAAACAACAAATTAGCCATGCATTTATATGGAAATATGCTTTAGGAGCTATCCATCCTCGCATTCGGAGATCGACACTTCTTGACTGGCAAGACGGCCGCGAGCAGAAACTCAAACAGTGAAAGTGAGTTGTTCAAAACCTTTCTTTTTAGTAAACTCTGTGTACACAATGTTCTCAATGCTGGAGTTCATGTGTAGAGACCCAGACGATACTTCCAGCAAAGTTTCATGGTGTGTCGAGCCTTCTTAGTGACAAATCACGGTCAATCTCAAAAACGGCTCATTTGTCGTAATTATGCTTTTAGATATAAGTTTGTCTCGTTTACAGTAAAAAAAAACAGCCCATTTTGCATTTTGGCAATAGTTATCCTTTAATGACAGGTTAGCTCAGAATAGAAAGGCTGGAACGTCCTTTGGTGTGACAGAAAATAAAACAGAAATAATTGAGGGAGAGAAATTAATGGATGAGAGGACATGGAAATATAGACAGAAAATTAAAGGGATCCAGCAGAAGGGAGGAGATCCTAAGAGAACGATGCAGAAAGTAAATGGAATCAAAACGATTCTTTAAAAAGAGTAGCCACATACTTTAACATATTCATTGACATTTTAAATGAATATTGTTTAAATATCAATAATATTTATCTATGCCACAGATGCACATACTGATTTACTAAAAGACTGAATTTTGTTGATGAAAATGATTTTGTTTTGTTTTAAAAACATGCTGATCAAAATGACAATGTCCTATGGTGTGACACATACAATTTTTATTATTATTTATTTTTTATTTCAAAATTAATATATAAAGTATTGCAATAGGGGAGATATAAATATCACTGATGATAAAATGGTATCGTTTAACAGCAAAGTTTGTCTTAAAATTGTCCAACAAGTCATGGTAAATAAATATTAAATAAATAACACTATGTCTAACAATGAAGACAAATCTCTCTCATGCTATTTGTGTATTATTAAGAGTTTTTTTCATTTTCAGTAAAATGTAACCAAAAAAAACCTGACAAAGTTAGTGATGCCCTTTTTTCTCCCTTTAAAGGTCAGGTTGGAGAAAGTTGTCACATATGAGTTCAAAATGTATACATTCTCTATATTTATTTATTTATTCATTTATTTTTGATCATTTCTGACCCTGGACCACAAAAGGTCAATAATAGTATTTTTTTTTTATATTGAGATTATATATCATCTAAATAAATATGCTTTCATTTGATATTTGGCCTATTTGAAAATCTAGAATCTAAGGGTGGAAAAAAATCTAAATATTGAGAAAATTGTCTTTAAAGTTGTCCAAACGAAGTTCTTAGCAATGCATATTACTAATCAAAAATTAGGTTTTGATAAATTTATGACAGGAAATTTACAAAATATCACATGGAACATGATCTTTACTTAATATCCTAATGATTTTGGGCATAAAAGAAAAATCAGTAATTTTGACCCATGCAATGTATTTTTGGCTATTGCTACAAATATAGACACTCATGCTACTTAAGACTGGTTTTGTGCTCCAGGGTCACATTTGGCATTAGTGATAATACTGTTAAAGTTTTGCTAAAAAGCATGCAATTGGCATGTAATTTAGTTTACCTCAATGTCTTGAGAGTGACATTTTTTTCTATCTATGAAAAAAAAATATTTGTGTTTTTATATCAGTATGGTAGAAGATTATCAAGATTATTTAAATCTATTTGATAATCAAATTGAAATGTCAAAAGTGTTCTAAAAGTAATCAAAAAGTACTGAGAATTACATTACTAGCTAAACTAAACAGTTTTTGTCTTGTATTTTGTAATCAGTAATTACCTCTTTATTAAGTCATTGAGTTCATTTGGAGAAGTTTTCTAATCTTGTTATCTTCTAATGACATTATGACACATTCCAAGTTATAAACAACCGCATTTGCCCAGCATCAGCTCCAGAAACCCATGCACTGAACTTGTCTAATTAAAACTGAAGGCTTTCTGAGCACATAGGTGGAGTTGCTGCGGTTGTTGTATATGGCAGCAGGGCAGCATCTGCATCAATTACAGAGAGCATTGTCAGTGTCAGCCAGCGGATTCTTGTTTGTTTGGTTGTAGCCGATGTTGTTTTTCCCCCCCAGAATATTCGTCTGTGTTCCCGTGATTGCAGCCCTTGTCAAAGGACGGACAGAGGGAGAGCATTCAGAGCGAAGCGCGCCTGCTGCATGCCATCCTGAGCCATGTTAAGCTCTCTTTAGTGGCTCAGAGACATCAGCAGTGGCCCAAAACAGCAGCTCCTCAAAAGCATTCGCATGCATTTCATGGCCGAGCGCCTCAAAAGTGCTGCTCTGAAATCGACACCTTATTTGATGTCCTCCTGGCCGCTGTTAATTGAGAAGAGCATCTCTGACCCTTTTGATGGACCGTGCAATCCCCGAAACGCTGGAGTCGGCTAAATCAGTAAGCAGTCGTATGAAGTGTCTCACTCATTTTTTTCTCCTCCCCAACTCTCTCTCGCTGTTGGTTTACGTCCAGGCTCCACAGAAATAAGAGATGACAGTTGTTACAGATATGCTGGTTTAATTACTTGTCAGCTTATAGCCGATATCTTGGCTGGCCAACGTGGAAGCTTAACTTTTTTTCCCCCCTTCTAGTAGCTTAAAGCATGACCAGCCTCCAGTGCTTTAGTATTTAGCAATAAAACCCAGGAAATCTGAAAGATAAAAACATGAACAGCTTTTCTAATTTTATGGGGACGAGTGGGCAGTTTTCTGTCACCGCTGGAATTGGCTTTCTCTCCCTCTGTTCCTTCGACGCGATAGCCACAGAAAGAGGGGGAGAGCGTCTGAAAGCGAGCTCACGGAGCGAATGAAATTACATCATAAGTGGGGTGCATCGCTGGAGTACAGAGAGGCAGAATATTTCCTTTGGTTGCTGCCGCTGCAGCCGTGCTAAGTGTGTTTGCAAATTGATAGATTTTCTAAAGCCTGCTTTTGGACGCACGCCACATTCCTCTCGCAAATCCCTTTAGAAGTATTCAGCAAAACAGTACTGCTTCTATCGCTCGCTCTAAAGGTTTGGTGAGAACCGGTGAAAATGCTAGATGTGGCCCGTACTTGTACAGTTTGTGCGAGCAAATTCATTTTAAAGGTGCGATTTCTGTGGCTCTAGTGGCGCTGAGAGGAACTGCAGTTGGTTTGGCCAAACAACAGCTAGTCTTTTGTTGCAGAATTTGTACACCGCCTCTTTAAATACTGGTACGCAGCATTCACGGTGCTCTTAAGTTTAGTAACTCTTTGCATTGAAAAATGCTGAAAGTGCAAATGTTAGGGATGCACCGAAATGAAATTTGTTGACCGAAGCTGAGCAAAATTACACACTGGGCCGAAGGCTGATTACTGAACACGTTTTTCCCCCCATGTATTTTGCCTTTTTTTTTTTTCACCATTGCATGAATTAAATAGCTAATATTTGCTTTTTACAGTTTTGTCTAGCTTTTCAAAGAAAAAAAAATCAAATACAACTATTTAAAAATATTTATTTAACACTGAACATTTTTAACATTCTAGTAGACATTATAGCCTTCCAACAAAGCAAAATTTAACTTAAAATTACTAAGTTATTAAAATAATATTCTTTGGCCATTTGTAAGACCCTCTTCTTGAATCAAGCATGTGTTTTTAATGTTCAAATAAATGCAGCCTTGCTGAGCAAAGGAGAATGTTTTAATGAATGTATTACTAGAGCTGTTAGAATGATTGTTATCATTATTTTTGTCTTACTTTGTTATTTTATTTTACAGAACAACAGTAAAATGCCAATACTAACATTTATGAATGTTGACTTTTATTTAGTGGTAAACCCGCAAGAAGAGCTCAGTCCTAGTGTTTGCTGGCAGCAGCAGATTTGTGAATGATTGTCATCTTTGGTCTTTGAACCCTGGCTAAGGAGCTGCTGTCAGAATAAACACAATTGGTGTCTGGTGTATTAGACAACAGAACGTTCTGGAGTTGATTGACTAATGGATGATTTCAGTCATCATACAGTAACCTTTCTCTCCTCATGAAGACATGCGATGCGCTTCTAGTCTCTCGCTGTCGCTGCTTGGAATGATTTTTGAGTCTTTCTCGGACAGTTTTAAATGCTTCCACACTGACCACAAGTTTGCTGCATTAGTGCTCGCCTCTATTTGATTGTGTCACGTCATTGTTCGCTATCATTTATTTGGCCTTTTCGCTTATTCACCGAACACCGAAAGAGCTTATTTGCTATTTTTGACCAAATAATTTTGGTTGCTAAACATTCTGTGCATCTCTATGAAAAACTATTTGTTGAGTCAACTTACAATAATTTGTAACCTAGCTGCCTTCATTTTAAGTTCAGTCAACTCAAAAAAAAGTATACTTGAAACGTTAAGTTTTACTAAGTAACAACAGATATTTAAGTTAATTCAACTTATAATTTTAAGGCAGCCGGATAACAAACACAGCTGTTAAGTTTAACAAACCAATTTTTTTTTGTTTAGTCAACTTGAATATCTAAGTTTTCACTTGGTTCAACTTAACATTTCGAGTTGACTATACTGTATTTGAATTGATTGAACTTAATTTTACGTCAGCTTGATTAATTGATTTAAAATAAAAATGTATGTTTGCATAGTAGATGTGTGTGTACTGTGTATATTTAATATGATATATTTAAATACACACATATATATATATATATATATATATATATATATATATATATATTTAAAATAAAAATAAATTTGAGAAAAAAATAAAACTACTATACTTTAAAAAAAGAAAGGAAAAAAAGTTAGTGTTCATGCTGCCCTAAAAGTTTAAGTTTACTCAACTCAAATATCCACGTGTTCATGTAGTACAACTTAACATTTCATGTTGACTAAACTTAAAATTTTAAGGCAGCACTTACTTTAAGTTTAATCAACTTTTTTTTTTTTATACAGTGCTTAAACATTTTAATAGGGCCTTACATTTTTTAAATCTTTCAATAAATTGCTTTTTAATATCGTACGTTTTATGATTTTAATTAATCAGACATGCTTTTTGTTAAATAACATTTTAATTAAACCATTAAATCAGAGTCTTAAAAAATAAAGCAAACAAAAATGTAAACATTCAAAGTTATCTGCTTATTAACATTTTATTTCTGAAACATTTTTGTCCTGAATCTTAGTTTTTAAAAAAAAAAAGTAGTTCCAGAGAACATTCAAAAATAGCATTTCTTTAATGTTTGCAAGAAAAAAAACTTTTTTAAAATTTTACTAGTTTCAGAACTTTCAGAAAACATTCAAAAGTAATGTTGCAATAGTGTTAAAATTATTTTAAAGCTACTAAAAATGGAATGTTCTTTTAATATTTTAATGTCAAAAAAGTTTTTAGAAGTTTTTAGGAAGTAACATTTTCATAACTTAAAGGAGTAGTTCACTTTCAGAACAAAAATGTACAGATAATAATGTACTTGTCATCCAAGATGTTCATGTCTTTCTTTCTTCAGTCGTAAAGAAGTGGTGTTTTTTGAGAAACATTTCAGGATTTCTCTCCATATAGTGGACTTCTATGGTGCCCTGAGTTTGAACTTCCAAAATGCAGTTTAAATGCCGCTTCAAAGGACTTTAAATGATCCCATCCGAGGAATAAGGGTCTTATCTAGTGAAAGGCTGCATTTTGGAAGTTGAAACTCGGGGGCACCATAGAAGTCCATTATATCGAGAGAAATCCTGAAACGTTTTACTCAAAAAACATAATTTCCTTACGTCTGAAGAAAGAAAGACAAAAACATCTTGGATAACAAGGGGGTGAGTACATTATCTGTAAAGTTTCGTTCTGAAAGTGAACTACTCCTTTAACAAACAAAATGTTCTTAAACATCTCTCTCTATAGAATTTTTTTCCAGTGGCACCTAATACTGCCTTAAAAAAAAAAAAGATAGATAGATAATTGGAGTGTGCTTTTTTTTTTAATTGGAGTGAAAATTGTTTTTAAAGTATCTCCACCAATTTTATACATATCAATGTGATTTCAAAATGTGAAAAAATCCCAATGAAGAACTACAGCTTCGGTGTTGTTCAGATGTGTTTGGTGTGAGGGAATTTTCTCTTGGTTTTCCCATCTTCAGGAGGCAGAGAGACGCTCGGTGTGCTAAGCTAGTGTGGCAGCGCTGGCTGCTTTAGCAATTAGCTCTGCAAATGTAAGTCCACAAATGTTGTGTCACCAAATGAGATTGTAATACAGCGAACAATGTCCTCCATTTGTTTTGGGTGTTTTCTGCAAGTGGCCAATCGCTTTATTTTGCATTAAGGCAGGCAGCAGGCAGCAGTTTAGTTAATTTTAGGAACAGCATGTCTGTACAGGCCCACACAACAGAGAGAGAGAGAGAGAGAGTATTGTTCATCTCTCTCTCTCTCTCTCTCTCTCTCTCTCTCTCTCTCTCTCTCCATTCCTCACCATCATACATACTTTCCATTCAGCTCCAGCAGATTATTGGTTACTATAGTTTCAGCGCTGCTTCATTTCATTTCATGCTGTCAGTGGGTTGTAGAGGTGCACTAACATTAATTCTGCACTGGGAAACTTCACACAACATTACTCCGTCTTTCATTATTTAGTCAGCTCCATGTCATCTGTTTATCTGTCAAGCCACAAGAAGGACTGAGCAAAACACAAAAGCAGCATACAGTATGTGAGTCCGTACAGTATGTGCTACTGTACTCTGAAGTCTCATAATAGCTCTGTTTGAAGAACAGACCAAACTTTAGATCAGAATTCAATAATAATCTTCTGTCTGGCAGATTTGATTGAAGAGCTGCGGTAGAGCAGAAGATTGGGTTTGAATAATGGATTCAATATGATTCTGTTCTTTACACCAATATTAAGAACACTTGCTTTTCTCATATGCAGTGCTTTTATGATATGCATGTTGTTGTTGTTATTATTATTATTTTTATTATTATTATATATTGTATTATTATTATATTTTAAAAAGTTAAGATTATTTAAAATTATAATTTTGTTTCACTGAAGATTACAATTTTTGAGAAGTTATTAAAAATTATTATTATTAATAATAACTAGATAAAAAAAGATAGTCAAGACAAACTTTAAGTTGGCTTGAGAAAGCTGGACCTGAAAGTTTGAAAAAATTTGAAAAGTTTAAAAGTTGAATTGATTAGAATGACTAGCAAGTTGCTAGCATGTTTCTAGCATTATTAGAAAGTTACTAGCATGTTGCTGTCATGATTTTAACACGATTAATAAGTTACTAACATGCTGTTAGCATGATTAGCAAGTTGTTAACATGTTTCTAGACTGTTGCTAGCAAGTTACTAGCATTTTTGCTAACATGATTAGCATGTTGCTAGTATGTTTTAACATGATTAATAAAGTTATTAACATGTTTCTAGCATGATTAGCAAGTTGCAATTCTGATTCTAGCATGACTAGCAAGTTGCTAGCATGACTGTAGCATGATTAGCATGTTACTAGCATATTGTTAGTATGTTTCTAGCCTGATTAACAAGCTGTTAGCATGATTAGCAAGTTGTTAGCTTGATTCCAGCATGATTAGCAAGTTACTAGCATGGTTCATGATTAACAAGTAACTAAAATATTTCTGGCATGATTAGCAAGTTACTTGCATGCTGTTAGCATGATTAGCAAGTTGCTAGCATGTTACTAACATGATTAGCATGTTGCTAGTATGTTTTAACATGATTAACAAGTTATTAACATGCTGCTAGCATGATTAGCAAGTTGTTAACATGTTTCTAACATGAATAACAAGTTGCTAGCATATTTCTAGCATGATTAACAAGTTACTAGCATGCTTAGCATGTTACTAGCATGTTGTTGGTATGTTTCTAGCCTGATTAACAAGCTCTTAGCATGATTAACAAGTTGTTAGCTTGATTCTAGCATGATTAGCAAGTTACTAATATGTTTCTGGCATGAATAACATGTTACTAGCATTTTGTTAGCAAGTTGCTAGCATGTTACTAACATGATTAGCATGTTGCTAGTATGTTTTAACATGATTAACAAGTTATTAACATGCTGCTAGCATGATTAGCAAGTTGTTAACATGTTTCTAACATGAATAACAAGTTGCTAGCATATTTCTAGCATGATTAACAAGTTACTAGCATGCTTAGCATGTTACTAGCATGTTGTTAGTATGTTTCTAGCCTGATTAACAAGCTCTTAGCATGATTAACAAGTTGTTAGCTTGATTCTAGCATGATTAGCAAGTTACTAATAT
>NC_133369.1:44562560-44744615 GCF_049309525.1 Garra rufa
CAATGGGGTAAGAAAAATAATCCTGTTTTCTGTTTGAAATAAGATTCTTTTTCTTACCCCATTGGCAGATTATTTTGCTTGTTCTAGATTAAAAGGATTTTCTAGACAAATAAAAATTTTCTTGTTTTTAGAAAAAACAAGTCAAAATTGAGTGAGTTTTTGCTTAGAACAAGCAAAATAATCTGCCAATGGGGTATTGGCAGAGCTTGTTTCAAGCAAAAACGCACTTAATTTTGACTTGGTTTTTTTTCTGGAAATGACATTAATTTTTACTCATCTAGAAAATCATTCTTGATTCAAGAATTTTTAGAATTTGTCTTGGAAACAGGACAAAATATCTCAGTAAGAAAAGCATGTTTTTGCAGTGTAAAGATTATGAAAACAATCATTTAAAATATACTTTAAATGAAACTTTCAATTAGATGTTATTACAAAGTGTTCTTTTTAAAAGTGTGTTATGAAAATGTGACACTGGACCACAAAATCATAGTCATAAGGGTCAATTTCTGAAATTAAGATCTGAGATTTATACATCTGGAATCTGAGGGTGCAAAAAAAAATCAAAATATTGAGAAAATCGCCTTTAAAGTTGTCCAAATGAAGTTCTTAGCAATGCACATTGCTAATTAAAAATTAAGTTTTGATATATTTATAGCAGGAAGTTTACAAATCGATAATTTTGACCCATACAATGTATTCTGGGCTATTGCTACAAATATACCCGTGCTACTTATATCACAAATATACTCATCCCTTTAATTCAAGTTTTATTTTATTTCATTAATATTATATTATCTGCAAATAGCTTTTAAAAATATATACTTTTGACGTTTGAAGTACACATTCATTACAGTTTGGGGCTTTATAAACAGCTCAGTGTTTATTATTATTTTACTCATCAAGCTAAACTCTGTGCTGCTCTGTGATTGGCTACAGGTGCGAACACTCCGCCCACTATTGCAGCCACTCCCATCTCGGCTCTGCCTCCACCAATAGGAGTGAACGGCTATAGTCCCACCAACGGACAGCCCGCCTCAGAAATCTACACCAATGGTGTTCATCCATATCAAGGTGAGTTAAATGAATGAATGTGAGATTGCCCACAATCCCCTAGAATCATAGCAGTGAGTTTAGCATGCACAAAACCACTCACATTTATTCAGAAAATGCTAAAAGCTTTCTCTTGATGGTTTCTCCAGCTCAGAGTCCAGTGGCGGCGGTGTTAGATCCGCTCCAGCAGGCGTACGCAGGCATGCAGCACTATACAGGTGAGCCACTGCATCTCTCATAGATGATATTTTGCATCAAATCAATTGTTATCTTGCTTTATCAACCTTTGTCAAACTCTCTGTTTCACAGCAGCCTACCCGACTGCATATGGATTGGTCAGCCAGCCGTATATACAGCAACCCACCCTGGTTGCTCAACAACAACCACAGCAACAGAGAGAAGGTGATGTCATTTCCTGTTCAAAATAAGGACATTTTGTGTACTTCCTCAAAAGTTAGTCTGCACCCTCATGAAAAAGCATACTTTTTAAAAAAAAAGTACTTTTAGGGAATAATAGTATAAACTGAATGTAATGTTTTAAACCTTTAAGGTGAGACACTGCAGGTAAATAGGGTAAAAAAAACTAATAGTTATCACCTTACTTACCCAGTTGATTGATTACATTGATAATTGCAAACATTTTTTGTATTACAAGTTTTCTAAAATGTTAGGTTTAAATATGCAAGTGAGGAATTATTTAATGACATATGCATGAAGTTGCATGCATTTCTTGTACAAAAATTTCTAAAGACTGGATGAAGTCAGTTTAAAAAATTTTTTTTTTTTTTTTTTTTACATATTAGAGTCAAATGTTGTGAGTATTCACAGGCTGTTTCATTATTTGTAGCACTAGTCTCAGCCTATAAATTTTGTCAATGCTATGATAAAATACAAACAAATTACAATAAATGTTTTTACGCTCTTTAATTCGTAGTGAGAACTATAAAAGGTTTTTAAAAATAAGTCAATAAAACATCTTGTGATTAAGTCAAAATAATAGTAACAATACATTTAGCCTACCTCAGAAAAGCCAACAAGCCTCTAACTTTGCCAACATGTTTTTTTTTTTCTCATAAATCAGCCAGTTAACTGAGTTGAAGGCTATGTTTTATTGCTGTTTTTCATGTTAAATGTAAAGCCAGGTTGGATGCCACGGACTTGTGGAATTTTAACATTAACTTTACGCAATATAACATAATTTTATTCCAATTTTGTTTTAAAGTAGTAATTTAAATCATTCTATATATATATTTATCCTGTCTGTGAGGTAAATATTCACTGAGTGTCATATTATTTTTGGGAAGCACTCCTCCTCAAGACAGAGACTTCTTTAGCTATTTTACAAAAGCATAAGCAAAAGCATAAAGTTTTGTTGATATTGTGAGTGCACACAAATAAAAGTAGACCTTTTGCAGTTCCAAATGATGTATTACTCTTACCTTTTTGAGCAAAAATGATGGCGTATTTTAGGTTTCCACTGTTATTAAGAAAAAAATGCAAGTGATCGTGCTGGTGCTTCCCTGTCCTGCAAAGCGCGCTTTAGCTTCCACTCTCCGCACAAATTAGTGGATATGCATCTATCTTTAGATTATTGTCTAAAATGTTTAAATTAATATTGTGAAATGCATCATGTTTTATGTCTATTTATTTTATTTTAGGCAAGTCGTGTTGATTTGAGTACGCTAAATGGATCAAACATGCTCAGTTTATTTCTAAATGCACATGTTCCTGAATGTTTGCATACGAGTTTCTTATTATGATGATATCTGTCTATAAATCTGATGTTGAGTCTAATTTGTGTGTGTGTTTGTGCCACAGGTCCTGAGGGGTGTAACATCTTCATTTACCATTTGCCTCAAGAGTTCACTGACTCCGAAATGCTGCAGATGTTCCTGCCGTTCGGTAACGTCATTTCTGCAAAAGTCTTTGTCGATCGGGCCACCAATCAAAGCAAGTGTTTCGGTGAGAATGAGCACTAACTCTGTGCACAAGACAGCTTGTGAATCTACGGTCCTGCCATTACTATTGTCATGCTTTAGCAGTTGAACTAAAGGTAGCAACTACCTAGAAACCACAATTACAATCACATAGGAATGCTTACCAATTAATCTCACTTCAGCAACTGCATGGCAACACTTTGGTAAACACGTCCAACACAGTGGTGAGTTCTGTATGGACACTGAACATTTGTCTCCTTGTCTTTTTTTCTCTCTCTCAGGCTTTGTGAGCTTCGATAACCCAGCGAGCGCTCAGACGGCCATCCAGGCCATGAACGGGTTTCAGATCGGCATGAAGAGACTCAAAGTGCAGCTCAAAAGGCCCAAAGATGCCAACAGACCCTACTGAGACACAGAGAGGTGAGAGATGACAAACATGACAATTCTGCAGGGATTTGCCTGAATAAGGATGCTAAACACACATATAATGAAGGACACAAGAAAAAGAAATGATAAGTACAAAAAACTTTGTAAATATTGCAAAATATGAAAAGCCTTTTTAAAATATACATATATGTTGCACTTGTAATCTTTAATTAAAAACAATAACCTCTCCTCCCCCTCTCAATGAAATCTCTTTATGACGTAAAACCTGACAAGGGTTGTACAATGCTGACTGTCCAATGACCAGTCTTTTAGTAAGCTTCACAGGGAGTTTGACTGACAGGTGATCTGACCAATCATAACACTGAATCTTCCGTTTTGTTTGACAAACAAACCAGACAAGAAAGTTAATAGATTAACGTCAGTAGAGTCGAACTTGAAAATGGTGTATTGATGTGTTTCCATGGTTTAGACAACACACCATCTGATGTTCGTTCATGTGTATTTCATGCAATAACGGGCAGAAAGAGATTGATTCACACTTGAACTGGTAGAATTTGGGTCACTACAGTGATCTGTCACTTTAAAGAGCCCCAAATGCTATATTTATTAGGGATGAACCGAATGTTCGGCAACCGAAATTATTTGGCCGAAAATAGCAAAAAACTCTTTCGGTGTTCAGCTAAATAAGTGAAAAGGCAGAATAAATTATACCGAACGATGATGTGACGCAATCAAATAGAGGCGCGCTCTAATGCAGCAAATGTGGTCAGTGTGGAAGCGCTTAAAACTGTCAAGACGCAAAAATCAATATAAGCACCGACAGCGAACAAACTCCATGAGAAGAGAAAGGGCTGGTTGTAGCTGGTTACTGTATGATGACTGAGATCACAAAATCGCTTTAGTAAATAATCTACAGAATGTTCTGTTGTCTAATACACCATACACCAATTGTATTTATTCTGACAGCGCTGCAGCAGCCCAAAGATGACGATCATTCACAAATCTGCTGCTGCAGCAAACAGTAGTATTTGTAGGTTTACCCCAAAATAAAAGTCAGCATTCATTAATGTTAGTATTGTCATTTTACTGTTGATCTGTAAAATAAAATAAAAAAGTAAGCCAAAAATAATGATAACAATCATTATAACAGCTATATTAATACATTTATTCTAACATTCTCCTTTGCTCAGCAAGGCTGCATTTATTTGTACATTAAAAACACATGCCTGATTCAAGAAGGGGGTCTTAAAAATGGCCAAAGAATAGTATTTTACTAACTTATTAATTTTAAGCTAAATTGTGCGTTGTTGGTAGGCTATAGAGTCTACTAGAATGTTAAAAATGTTCAGTGTTTAGTAAAAAATTTTTAATTGTTGTTTTGTAATTGATTTTTTTTGTTGATTTTTTGAAAAGCAAGACAAAAGTGTAAAAAGCACATTTTGGCTATTTAATTTATGCAATGGTGAAAAAATTGGCAAAATACATGGGGGAAAAAACAGTAAAAAACATGTTCAGTAATCGGCCTTCGGCTCAGTGTTTAATTTTGTTCAGCTTCGGCCAAGAATTTTCATTTCGGTGCATCCTTAATATAAATTGTTTGAATTTCTTTAAAAACTGACAAAATCTGAAAGATGACATTTTGTTTAATACCAAAAGTCACCTGCTCTTTCTTCTCTGTCGTCTTTGCTCTGTGATGTATTTTGTGATCCTCTTTACTTCAAGTTATAGCATGAAATAAACATGAATAAACATTAGAGTTATGTTGTTTTAATCACGGAACGATGGCAATACACCACTGATGTTAATCTAACTCGTGTTGTTTGTCCAACAAAATAGTGGAAACCGCATTATGACTGATCGGATCACCTGTCAATCAAACTCCTGGCAAAGAGGTCAATCCTGCCCTACCTTCCACTCGGATATACGTCACAATAGAAAAAATAAAAGACTATCACAACTTTCGTTACGTGCAGACCTAAAAATAAATAAGCCTAATAAGAAATAATATGATGCAGTTCTTGGTTATTGATGCTGCTCTTTGTATTCTTTCTGTGAAAATCACAAACCACATGACAAGCTCCAAATGGCCAATCATAAATGATGGAGACCCTGTGGCTATGGCTACCTAGCAACAGATAATCCACTCCCTCTGAAGTTGTAGTAAGTTGTTTGGCCTGTTTGGTTGTAGTTGCCGACTGCCTGTGTTTGGGTTGCTCTTTGTTTTTCTGCAAAGGTGAGGTGAGCTGCATGCAGTGTTGCAGTGGCTACAATGGATTGCATTTGTGACTTTGATTTCACTAATCAGTTACTGTGAGATTTGATTGATCTTTTTTTTTTTTGTTTCACTTTGATTGGAAATGCATTACACATTAGTAACCCTCTTACTTTCTCTCTGGTCATGAACTAGACTGGATTGCAGTTTATAAAGTGTTTCATTTTTTGCTGTAAATGGTGTGCTTATAATTATGAATGCACCTTTTAACTGTGTAATGGTGAATGATTCAGAATGTGTATGGTATAAGAGCAGGTAAACAGGTAAATGCAACTGTGACTATAATGTTAGTTCAGCTCAAAAAAAAAAAAAAAGATTCTGTCATCATTTACTCACCCTCATATTGTTCCAGACCTATATGAAACACAAAAGAAGATATGGAATGTTCATGCCGCTCTTTCCTATAAACGCAAATGGAACTAAATGTACTGTACAAGTTAAAAACGTGACTTGTGGGCTTTTTTAAGTCTTCTGAAGCCATTTTGCAAAGAACAGACTGAAAATTAACCCTCATATTAAAACACGGCAGATTAAAGGAGATGTTCACTTCCAGAACAAAATACAGATAATATACTCATAATGTACTAATGTACTCGTTATCATCCAAGATGTTCATGTCCTTCTTTCTTCAGTTGTAAAGAAATTATGTTTTTTGAGGAAAACATTTCAGGATTTCTCTTTATATAATGGATATGTATTGTGCCCCCAAGTTTGAAACAAAATGCAGTTTAAATGCAGCTTCAAAGGGCTTTAAATGATCCCAGCTGAGGAATAAGGGTCTTATCTAGCAAAACAATCTGTTATTTTCAAAAATATATATATATATATATTTTTTTTTTTTTAACCTCAAATGCTCGTTTTGTCTAGCTCTGCTATGCACATGCGTACTCTGTGCACTCCAGTTCAACACAGTTAGGGTATGTCGAAAAACTCCCATCACATTTTCTCCTCCAACTTCAAAATCATCCTACATCGCTGCAGAAGTACCAAACCAGTGTTTGAAAAGAGAACATGCAAAGAAGGTCAAATGCCATTAACAAAAAAAGGGTAAAAATGCAATGTAGGACGATTTTGAAGTTGGAGGAGAAAATAAGATGGGAGCTAGACAAGACTAGCATTTAAGGGTTAAAAAGTATATACATTTCAAATTTTTTTTTTAAAGGGGTCATCAGATGCCCATTTTCCACAAGTTCATATGATTCTTTAGGGTCTTAATGAAAAGTCTATAATATACTTTGGTTAAAAATTCTTAATAGTAGTGTAAAAAAACACCTTTTTACCTTGTCAAAATCAGCTCTGCAACAAATCAACTTATATTACTGCGTGGCCCTTTAAATGCAAATGAGCTGTGCTCGCCCCGCCCCTCTCTGCCTGGGATGATGAGATGTGATGTTTACTTTAGCCACATTTAACCGCGTTTAGCGGCAAAACTTGCCAACAAGCACATTATTAAGAAAGGCCGTTTGCAAAGATGCATAAAGAACCCTAATAGTCACTTCTGCTGTGGGTGAAGCTACATCAGGAACAATTTGCACGAACATAGATGCATGTGTAGATCGGAATCGGCGCTTTTCTTTTAAAAATGAAAGTAATGTTAATTCTCTCACTGCAAAAAATGCTTTTCTTACTTAGATTTTTTGTCTTGTTTCCAGACAAAATATCTAAAAATTCTTAAATCAAGAAGGATTTTCTAGACAAGAAAAAAATATTGTCCTGTTTTCAGAAAAAAGAAGTCAAAATTAAGCATGTTTTTGCTTAAAACAAGCAAAATAATCTGCCAATGGGGTAAGAAAAATAATCTTATTTCAAGCAGACAACTAGATTATTTTTCTTACCCCATTGGCAGATTATTTTGCTTGTTTCAAGCAAAAACTCACTTAATTTTAACTTATTTTTTCTGAAAACAAGACAATATTTTTTCCTTGTCTAGAAAATCCTTTTTGATTTAAGAATTTTTTGATGTTTTGGCTGGAAACAAGACAAAAATTCTTAAGTAAGAAAAGCATTTTTTGCAGTGCTGTGTCTTCAGCAGCTCAGATGTTGAAATGATGACTGCTATGTTCCTTATTACATCCAACAACAGAACACCTCAGTTGCTCAATTAGAGACCGTTTCAGCTCAGTGAGGGCGGGGCTAAGGTTAAGGCGCTCATGTCAATCAACTATTGTGGGAGGGGCCTCTGTCTGTGTGTCGTCACACCCACAAGTAGCTGAGAATGAGCTGATTTAAAAAAAGGGGATATTACTTTTAAAGATTGAAAAAATACCACTGGTTGGATTTTTATCAATGTAGAGTGGTTGTGTACACAAACTGCCAACTCACATTAATGTTTAAACAGCAAAGTTAGTTTTGCATCCGATGACCCCTTTAAAGAAAAGGACAGATGGTTTTGCAAGATAAGACCCTTACTTCTCGGCTGGGAACGTTTAAAGCCCTTTGAAGCTGCATTGAAACTGCATTTTAGACATTCAAACTCACAGGCACCATAGAAGTGCACTATATGGAGATAATTCCTTAAATGTTTTCCTCAAAATACGTAATTTCCTTACGATCTTGGGTGACAATGGGGTGAGTACAATACCTGTAAATCTTTATTCTGGACGCGAACTTCTTCTTTAATAAAACAAAACATGAGGGTGAATAAATGATGTTTTAACATTGATTTCTGAAGTACCTTCTTCATTGTGGATCTGCCTGAGCATCTGATGGTGATGTTACAGTAAGTATAGTTGCCTTGTTCTGAATGGAGGAGATGCCAACAATACAGGAATTCTGGGAAAGATGATGTTAAATATCAGATTGGTGAACCTAATCTTTATAGCCGTTGTGTTTGTACTCCAAAAAAGAGCTGTTCAGTTCAGCAAGTACACTGTCAGAAAAAATGTGCAAAATTTGTACCTTCAGGGGTACAAAGGCTTGTCACTGGGGCAGTACCCTCAAGGGTACACCCGTTGTACCCTTTCACATGGGTACATATCTGTACCCTTGCAGTATGTACCTTACAAAGGCAAATATGTACCTTTGCTGACTAAATTGTACCATTTAGTGCTATGGTACCATAATGTACTTTTAAAAAAGGTACAAATTTGTCTTTTTTAAGGGTACTGCCCCAGTGACAAGCCTTTTGTACCTTATGGTGGCAAATCTGTACTACATACAACACATTAAAAAGGCCAGGATGCTGTTTATCACATTTATTAAACATTCAAAACATTACATTCTCACATTTTTCACAGGATGAATGTTTTAAGCTCTATCACAATGTCATAACAGGATGCATATTGCAAAATTTTACTTAAAAAAATAAATAAAAATTTCATACTCAAAACTGTTCTTATAAAGCAAAACATTTTTTCCAACAGTACACATTTCATTAATTGATTATACCCTAACATTTTATCACAAAATAAGCTCTACCTCAATGTGTCTTAAAAGGATGCAAATATTGAGCAATTCTTTTTTCCAAAAACAATTGTTTATACTATTTCTAACTTTTTTAAAACATTTTATAAAATTGCAAATATCAAGAATATTAAGCTTAATATTAAATTTTTCATAATCAATACATCCCATTAAGTAAAATTTTCTACTGCATTCTACATTTTCTAAAAAATGTTTTAAACATTAAGAATCAAAAACAACCCTTTTCCAACAGTACACATTTCATCAATTGTAACTTTATATGCGTAAATTCTTTTTATCACAAACCCATTTTTACCAAACGCAGTACTACACTAATACACAGTACTAATTGGAACTTTTTAAACATTCTTGAGGATCACAAACTACTTATTTATCATAAGCAGAGTACACGGCAAGGGCCTGAAAGTCCATCTCTTGCCCTGGTTTTATAACACTTCATTCAAAGTCAACTTTTACTGCGTATGCATGGAACTGTGAATCATACAACACTGGTATTAAAAAAACTTGCCACATTATATATATATACACTGTTGACATTTAAAATGTATTGGATTTAAATCACTTTTGAAACACTGAATGTCGAAATCTTCACCCTTGTGTATCAGTATATTTGGCATTTTAACACAGGATATTAATTATTCGGGTGATAGATATTGGAAGGGGCTTGCCACCCACCTCAGTTATCTTTGCTATGGCATGCTGCCAGAAAGTCAGTGAATTCTTCATGTAGGGTGGACAAGCCAAGTTGAAAACAATAGTAAGCACTGAAGGCTGTGCATTGTAGTGATCCTTTCTTCAACTCCTAGTTCCTTGCACAACTCCACACCATCCACTTTGAAAAGTTGTACCCTCTTGGAGAAAGCCATTTTCCAGTCAGTTTCTGCCAACTGTAAGGTTGGGTATGGAGTATCAGCATCACACTGAGAAGAAAAGAAAACATCAAAAATCTATCAGTAAAACAATGCAATGTGCTGTTTTAAATGTTTTAAGACAAATGATGTGAAAATTTTGCCATAAACTACCTTGTAACCAATCAAGGTGTAGAGTTACATTCGAGCAATTTTAAGGCATGAAGATTTTTTTTCACACAAAGAAAAAACATTTAAATATCATTTATAAATATCATTTAAAAAAGCTTAATAGATAATCAATAAATAGATAATCACAAAACCACTATGTTTATGTAAATACCTAGATCTTCTGCAAGCATCTTTTCTCTTGCTTCTTGTAGACTTCGTCCAACGGAGCATTTCTTTGAACAAGCTGAAGCACCTTGGGCACAATACTGGTAAAGCCATCCCTGAAGTGCCGGCTTAAACTGCAGGCGATGAATGTCAGCTTCATCACACAACTGAAAATTTACAAAAAGATAAAGTTAATCATTTAAATTAACTAAAAATACTTCAAAACAATCAAATCAGACATTTTAATATTCTTTCATTGCCATTTCCCTTTAGTAATATACAAATATTTCTAAGATTGAATGCACAAATATTTGTTTACCTGAAGATTTAGAAAATTACAATGTTTCTACAAATTTGTTTTAACTGTAAATTATCATTATAGCATACTGTTTATTTAAATCGACATTCAACATTCATTTTAACCCAATAACTGATTTAGAATCTGTGATATCACTGACCCCTGAGGATGTTCATCTCTCTTATCTTCCCTGGCTCAAATTTGTAATTTTGTTAATATTTTAATTAATTTCAATATTTATTAACATAATGATAAAAGCCAAAATATTAAATGTAATAAATGTATTTTGACTGAGTAAAATCTACTGACTTCAGCAATCTACTACTACTACATTGCTATCGGTGACAGTTTAAAAATGGGAGAATCCCTTGTTTTTGCCCGAAGTTTTCAAGCCGGTAACAGAAAAAGAATTAAAGATACCTTATTAGTCTTTCAAATTTTCTTTCTTATAGCATTAATTCAGCCAAAAAGTTTAGTTTGGTCATTAATTATTCACCTTCATGTCATTCCAAACCAGTAAGACTTCATCTTCGGAACACAATTTAAAATAATTTTGATGAAACTAACTCTAACTCTC
This sequence comes from Garra rufa, assembly GCF_049309525.1. NCBI lineage: Eukaryota > Metazoa > Chordata > Actinopteri > Cypriniformes > Cyprinidae > Garra > Garra rufa. Next base: position 44,573,689 of record NC_133369.1, read on the forward strand.
CCAACTTTCCTTGTGTGTGCTGACTGGCCACCCTGCTTTTTAAAATATTGGCATCAGGCATTAAAAAAATCAATACGGTTAACCGTTAAACATAGGACAAATATAATACACAAAACTCAGTGTTATACTTACATTTCTGTAGTTGAAGTTTTTTGATAGGCTTCTGCTGGCACTGGTACTAGTGTTACTGTTACCACCTCCATCTGTTGTACAAATTTGTTAAATCCACCTTATTTTCTAAAAGGAAAAAAATGCATATAGTCGGTGTGAGCTTGAGGTTTTAACAGCAACAATAAAATCTCTTTTTTTCAATGGACATTCATCAGTATAAAAACATTGCTTTAATTTAGAAAAATACAGAATAAGTTAGTACTTATACACTTCCAGAAAAAGGTACAATACTGTCACTGGAACAGTACCCTAAGGTACAAAAGCTAAAAGGTACCAAAATGTACACTTAAACTAACAGAGAACTATACTTTTTTTAACTGAGAGTGTATTATTAAAAGCCAAATTATTTAAATCTGCATCTCACAGACTAGAAACGTATTTCACGAGTTTTGATAAATAATGGTAACTTAAACCAATTTTACTTGCTGTCCTTGGAAGGGCTCGATACAGACGCCTCAATACGACATAACAAATAATTAGGACTCTCCTGGATTTACGTTTATAACGTTAGTTAAATATGTACCAAACAAAACTGATATAAATCAACATGGATAATAATCGTAAGGTATATAATTCCAGAAAGACTAGGAGAGGCGTTAAAATAAAAGGCGTTCGCTCGTGTCCGGAAGGAAACACGGGTAAGTTAACGTTAACGTAACGTTAAGATTAGAGTAGTAAGAACATTTTGGTAAACTGAATTTATAAATCTATGGTACACAAACGCGATAGACCTGAGCTGTTTCTATGGCCGTTTCACCGCTGTTTTGTCAGCGTCTCATGCCATCTCTAGGTGGAGTATGAGTTAAGCGAAAAATTATATCTTAATTTCCGGCTAAATGATAAAAAATAATTGTAATAATAACAATAAGCTTAAAATGTAATGGCAATGCGTTGGTTTTGTCAGGTCAGTTTTCGAGGAAAGGTTTTCCTCACGCATCAGATAACGTTAGGCCTGGCTACAGACGCAATGTCAAGTTAACAAAAATCGAAAGGGAACCAACAGATTTTCACAGTACTTAAAATTAAACTTACCTCTAAATTTCTGTGCTTCGTCTTCAGTGACATGTATTCCAGGCAGCTTCTTTCCGTTTTTGAATAAGATCCTCCGTGTCTCCGTCGACAGCGTCAGAAATGAATGATGTCCAGAATAACCGTCATGCACAATCTCATTTTCAAAATGCACAGCGCGGGCTACAATCCCATTGGATGACACGAAAAGGCTGGCTTCGAAAATATGTATTTGAACTGAGGCAAAGTAGTACACCATATAATGTTTAATAAACGTTAAATAGTTTTGTATACTACATTGTGCTTTTGCTAATTACTATTAGTATGTGTATTTGTTTAACTCTGCATTAAAAACAAAACTTAAAACAGCTCTTATATCAGTTTAAAATTACAATTAAAAATGCAGACCTACTTTAATACAAATGCTTTACGTTTAAAAGTTATTATCTTGATGTTCTGCATAAACACTAAAATGTAATTTGCGTGTGTACTGTTCAGAACTGGTCAGAAAGATGAAGGCTCTTGAACATATTTGGTTATTTTGTGCATCTCTTCCAAATAACTAACAACTAATGAACATGATTATCTTGCTATGTTTAATTTTGGGTGACTATTTCATACACTTTGGCTTACTTCTTTGGTCACAAAAGTGATTGTACCTTTCTTTGGGGATTAAATGGTACAAACGTGGACCCTCTGGCAGTTGGAAACATATCTGTACCTTTTTTACCCCTAAATGGTACATATGAGTACTCTAAGGTGCAACTATGAACCATTGAGGGTACAACTTCACCATTTGTACCCTAAGTGTCACAAATGGACCCCAACCGTACCCTTTTTTCTGACAGTGTACCCAGAATTCCTGTCACAACTTAAACTGGAGAGTGATGCATGTTGGCTGCAATGAGAAACGCTCATAAATAGATCCAAATGCACACATACACTTTAAACACATTTAATCATCACCACAACATTGCAATTATTGCACTACATGATCTCCACACTGCAAAAAACTATTTTCGTATTTTCGCCAAAATATCTACAAATTCTTAAATCAAGAAGGATTTTCTAAGTCAAAAATGTCTTGTTTTCAGAAAAAACAAGTCAAAATTAAGTGGGTTTTGGCTTAGAACAAGCAAAATAATCTGCCAATGGGGTAAACCAGAAAACAAGATTATTTTTCTTACCCCACTGGCAGATTATTTAGCTTTTTTCAAGCAAAAACACTTAATTTTTACGTTTTTTTTTTCTGAAAACAAGTCAATAATTTTTACTCATCTAGAAAATCCTTCTTGATTTAGGAATAGTAACATATTTTGGCTTTAAACAAGACAAAAATCTAAGTAAGAAAAGCATTTTTGCAGTGCAGAGCACACATACAGCAGTCTTGAGCTTCACTGTGACCTGCATGGACAGATTGAATGTGTTTGTGTGTATAAAAGCACATCTGATGGCATATATGCAGCAACTCCGGTGTTTGACAGGTTGTGAGTATATTTCCTAAGGTTTTAGGTCAGGTTTGGCTCTCCTCAGTGCTGAAGTGTGTAATTTGATCAATGTTAAAACTTCCCCCTCTTATCCCAGATTAATCCTGCATCTATGTAAATGATCGATCTATTGGTTTGAGCATTATTTAACGGGAGACACTGCACTTTTTTTTCATGCACCTTTCAAAATTGAGATTTTTTTTTTCATAGTGTTTTTTCAGACTAGTGGAAAGAAAACACCCAAAAGACACTGTTAAGTGTTTTTTTATAGCACTTTATCTATTTGTGTCAATAGATTTCAATTACAATGCATATTTTTAAAGGCATTTTCTCAAAATGAGTTTTTTCTCCTACACTGAGCCACAAATCTCCACTTCAGTAGCACTTACACACACCAAACTTTACTTTTTTTTTCTGTCTATATCCTGAAGGTTTTTACAGAGGCATTTGTTCATATATCATTTGCTTGATTTTGACCTCATTTTATTCCCCCAAAATGAAAAAAAAAAATAATAATAAGTTTTTTTTCTGAATTATGGAGTGACAATACCCAAAATCCCCTCTGTAAAAAATAAATAAACAAGAATTTTGAAACTGACTTCATCCAGTGTTTAGATTTTTGTAGTAGAAATGCAAATTAGTGCATATTTCATTAAATAATGGCTCATTTACATATTTAAACCTAAGATTTTAGAAAACTTGCAATACAAAAAATGTTTGCAATTATCAATGTAATCAATCAACTGGGTAAATAAGGTAATAACTAGTAGTTAGTGTTTTACTGTATTCACCTGCAATGTCTCTCCTTCACCAGTACTGTGATGTTTTATTTTTTTATTTTTTTTTAATGTGATTTTTTTTATCTGACCTATGGCAGAATCTTTAGAAAACAGTCATTATTTTTGTACTTGCATTTGGTGACAAAATTACACACTTCACTGTAAGACTTGCAATTAATGCATCTGGTGCATTTATAGAGATGTTTCTTTCCAAAAACAGCATGTCTAATATATATTTTGTCACAGAAGTGATTTGACAACATAGTGACAAATGGCATTCAGTAATTCAATGAGTTCTTAGTTCATTCAGTGAATGAATCATTGCAATGATTCAAACCAAAATGCTTTGAATCTGATTCGTAATAAGAGCCATCACAGGAATGACTCGACTGGGAAGAGAGTCAGTACACCGGTAGGTCATCTAACATGAGCGAGATGAGTGGGTCATGATGAAATGACAATGTTTTCATTCACACCGAGGAACCTGAAGGAACAGACATGAACCTGAAAGCTGAATCACTATCTTTGACCGGCTGCTTTTTGCCTGTGATCCAAAGCAGAGAGTTGAACAGGATAAACATCACACTCTAAAAAGTGCTGGGTTAAAAAATAACCCAACCATAACCCAGCTGCTGGGTAACTATGGGACAGAACACGCGTTGGGTTGTTTTGACCCAAATGCTGGGTTAAATCATTTGACCCAAAATGCTGGGTTGTTTATTTGACCCAACCAGTGGGTCAGATTAACTGTGTTGCTGGGTTAAAAACTACCTAAATATTGGGTTATTTGTTGTCTAATTGCCTTGCTACCTTTATATTTACCAATAATAATATATAAATCACAAAAGAATGTAAAATTATTATTGTTTTTCTGTAATACAGTTACACAACACAAAAAAATGCATCTGTAAATGTCAATTTAATGAGTTTTCATATTTCTTTTTAATACAGTTTTCAAATAGGTGCAGCTGTCACACATTTTGTCCAACCCTACAGACACAAATAACGGTTTTAGTAGATCAGTTTCTTTTAAACACAAAACTGTAAACAAGGCACACTATATTCATATTCTTTATGTCAACATTGCAGCAGCAGAACACTCAAAAATGAATTATTACCAAATTAGAATCATTCCAAACATTATGCCATTAAAACTTAGCCAAACAAAGAGTCCACCAGACAATTCTTACAATTTAAAACATGTTACAAGTGGCCAAGAAAAAAACCTTTTGCCCTCAAAAACTTCACACATGAAGACTTATGTCCATCAATATGATATACTGCAAGCTGGAGAAATTCCCAGGCAACAAGTCCGCTTCAATGGCATGGCCTGGAACAATGGCGATGGTCTAGAAATGTCGTTGTCTCATCCCAAGGCTCAAATCCACCATGTTGGTCCCCACCTGTTAATTATACGGCATTTAGTCTTGCAACATAACTAACATTTTAAGTTAAGTGTATTTTATGAACATAAACATAGAGGCATGAAATAAATGCTCATTTTGCTTCTCAACTTTTCATACAGTTGTGGTCAAAATTATTAGAACACTAGTATTTTCACCAGCTAAATAAGGCTTTAAGTCAGTGATTTCTCTTTTGCTGTAGTGTGTCAGTAGGAAATATCGGTTTACATTTCCATTCATTTTGCCATTAATTGTGATAATCCAGTGACATTTTTGTTTGCACAACAGCCAGTGGTCCACACAGGATCTGATCTCATCATCATCCAGAAGAACTGTGACAGCGTCTCCAAGATGCTCCAAGAGACCTGCCTGCAAAGCTACAGTACTGTTAAGAGTTAAGCACTTGTCTAAAAATGTCATAAAATGATGCTGTCAAAAATAATGTCATAAATAAATGTTCTTTATCAGTTAACCTTGATTAACTAAATTAAATCAACATTTGGTTTGACCATCCTTTTGCGTTTAAAGCAGCTTTTGCCCTACAGTAGGTGCACTTGCACATAGTTTTTCAGGTAGCTTTGCAGGTAGGTCTCTTGAAGCATCTTGGAGACGTTGTCACAGTTCTTCTGGATTTAGTCTGTCTCAGTTTGTTCTGTTTCTTCATGTCATTCCAGACAGACTGGATGATGATGAGATCAGATCTCTGTGTGGAGGATTGGCTGTTGTGCAAACAAAAACCTCACTGGATACACTATTAAAGGCAAAATGAATGTTTGGAAATGTAAACTGATATTTCTTACTGACACACTACAGCAAAAGATAACAAACACTGACTTAAAATATTTTTTTAGCTGGTGAAAATACTAATGTTATAATAATTTTGGCCACCACTGTGTTTATATATATATATACACCCTTATTAGAGCAGAAAACGTAAAACAAAACTTACAGGTTGTACGTCAATGAATGGCCTCCGGGATTCCGTGGTTGTGGGTCTGAAGACCTTTTATCCAGAGTGGGCAGGACTTTGAAAGCACTTTCCCCTTTAGCATCTAAACCATAGGAATAATATGCAAACTGTGAGACATATTTTATAATCAAAACAACAAACTGAAACACTTTCATATGAAGATTTCTTCATTCCTTTAAATAATGCAAATTAATTCCCACCCTCATTCAACTACTCCAGGTTAAGTTTAGGTATGGGGTCAGATTCAGGGATGTAGAATATGCTCATGCAGAATAAGGCATCAGTTTGTGCTTCATAAGTACTAATTGACAGCCAATATACAAGCTAATAAGCAACTAGTTAAGTGTTACTGTACCATTGTATTTACCAGTTGATGTGTGTCAAATACAGTTGCATATGTTTTTTATAGATTGACATATTATAAGAAAAAGCTTACCTTAAGTCATGTCACCTTATCCCTTGCTGAGCACTCGCAAGAATTAGGTCTGCAACTGTAGCCACTTCAAAAAGTCTGCCTCTGGATATAGCTTCCTAAAGTCTTGTGAAATCTGATAAAATCTGAAAAACAAATGTGGTTCAATAAGTTTAAGGTTTATACTGGTCTCCTAGTTTGTAACGCAACACAGGCATTCACTAAAATGTCGTTCACATGCCGCGCCTAAAAACGCGTGAAAACGCAAGACGCGTCGCTTTCTCATTCTTTCCAAAACGCAGCTTGCTCTCACATGGCGTCTGCCGTTGCTAAGCAACCATGTCCCGTGCCTGGAAAAACGAGCTTCCATTATGAGCGTATATAGGCATCTACATCTGAAATAACAAACTTCAGTGCGCAAAAAACACGACATGTGAACGTCCGCATACACCACGAGAGATTAAGTCTAACTTTACATACTGTAGCTAAGACAACATTACATTTAAGTAATAAACAATAGTACATACCAGTCATATTGTGGTTTAACATTATTAAAGTAAGGGACATAGCGTTTTAGCTAATGCAGATAAGTTACCTCAAGGAAAAAAGCGCGAAAATGCTCAACATAAAACATATGGATCTATCGTTGGATTCGGCACGTCGCAGACATTTACTTGAAAAAATATGCCCTTAAAAGATAAATTTTTGTATGGAATTATCTAATTTTGACAAAACATTACAAAGCCATACAGTATGCAGACAGTAAAGGAACTTACCCCCGTATTTCTGACCTACTCTTTCCATAAGGCGTTAAAATAAAGGCCATGTGTATACTGTAAGTTATACAAATAACACTACACACACACACACACACACACACACACACACACACACACACACACACACACACACACTTTATATAACAATAAAGCGATTGTTGAGGCAAAAAAGTACATCGCTAGGGCTAGGCTGCTTAAGTTACAACGTTCGTCATTCACGGAATAAAATGCCAACCCCGCACAGCGACATATCAAATATTGCATTAAACAGTGAAATCAGTGTGCTCTAAAACACAACTTATTAAAAATAAAGGTAAATAATGATATAATCATATTAATTTACCTTATAATCCTGCTTGCTGCGAGGTGCGTGACCGCCTGGCGAGGAGACGAGTGAAGAATCCAGAATGTTCGATGAAGTGAAAAAAATAAACAAACCGGTTGGGTCAAAATAACCCAACCCAGGTGTTCATAGTGAAAGAACCCCTTATAGTCCATTAGACCCAGCATGATCAACCCAACTGTGTGTTTACAGTGCCTCAAACAACCCAACATTTTGACCCAGCACAATTAACCCAGCAATGTGTTTACAAAAATAACCCAGCACTTTTTAGAGTGCAGTGTAATGTAATCAGTCTCTTTCTTTCTGTCTGTCATAGGATGGAGATTATTGCAGCATTCACGCAGCAGACAGACTCCAGACGCTGAGCTGCACGGCTGAATTGTTAACGTGAGATGTAATCTTGCAAACTCACGTGTGTGTGTGTGTGTGTGTGTGTGTGTGTGTGTGTGTGTGTGTGTGTGTGTGTGTGTGTGTGTGTGCAAAGGACAAATATAAGATCATGTACATAAATCACATGCATTCAAACTCACAAGCACATAGTTACAGAAAGATGTCAATGGTATTAACACACACACACAGAAAAAAACAAAAACAAAAAAAACATGCTACTTCCTATGGACCTTCTTGGCTCTACAAATGTATAAAATAGTATCATTTTTTCATACAAAAGTACAAAAATAACAAATAAAAAGAGAAAAGAGAAAAGACCAGCCACAATAAATGACCATAATCAGGTTAAAAAATAATTAAGCTTAAAATAAACTATTTAAAAAAGAAAATAAGAATAGTTGCATTAAAGCAAAAGATGATAGTTACAGTATTATTGTTATTATTATTATTATTATTATTATTGTAAGAAAAAAACATCTTAAGATTTCTACTTTTTCATTATAAATGTGATGTAAGGGGACTCAGGAACTTCTGGGCAAGTTTTAATATTTTATCTTTTTATTTATCTATTTATTCATATTTGAAAAACATGTTTTGGGATGTGGTCTCTTGGTTTTCATGTTTTGTAGAGAACTACAGTAAAGCAATTGTACAACTTTGTAACTTATTGAAATATAAATTACAATGATGATATTTATGTCTTAACTTTTTTGACCAAACTTTTGTTTCTAATTTAAATAAAATAAAGGTATTAAAAAAAGTCATGTCATGTCATGTTTTATGTGTTAATGTGCTAGGATCGAGGTCTGTGTGCATCAGAGACAAAGCATGTGTCATTCCATCATTTGCTCACCAACGGATCCACTACAGGGAATGGGTGCCGTCAGAATGAGAGTCCAAACAGCTGTTAGAAAGTAATCGCACCACTCCAGTCCATCAATTAAGATCTTGAAAGACAAAAGCTGTGTATTTGTAAGAAACAAATTTATCATCAAGATGTTTTTAACTTCAGACGCTTCCTCCGGTGACAATCACACATCAAATACTTTTTTTTTGCTAAGTGTGTTATTGTGCTGATATTTTAAAGACTAACATGGACAGCTGACTACTTTTTTTCATCATCTTTTGAGTCAAATTCTTACATTTAATCAGTCAATTAGAATAATAATACATGTAGGCTGTTACTAAACAAATGAAATCAGTATCAACAAAATTCATCTTTGCATAAGTTGCATATGAAGTGTTTACACATGTTAATGCAGCTTAGAGAGACATGAATTGCTTTAACCTGCAGTTACAAATGCATAAATATTGTATTTTAAACATGAAGTGTTAAATACTGATATTTGAAATTATTAAAAAAATAAAACGATCATTTAAATGTGAAATTAAAACCACCAGTAGGTGGCAGCAAGTCACTGTTAATGAGTCACTGCAATTGAACCGAATCATTTAAACAGTTGATGCATTCAGGACCGAAACACTGTCTGCTCAGAGATGCTAAACAGTGCTGTGGCTGTGATTTTTGTTGCCCAAATAAAGCAAAAACAGCCAGTATGGTGTCTAAAATGTAAGTCTCTTGATATTAAGTTATTGTTTATTGAACAGTTATAAAATCAATATCGCATAGCCATAACCATGCTGATTTTTAGGAAAAGATGGCACTCTTTGTGTGATATTGATTAACTATATATTAAATGATATAAATATATACATTTTCTGCCCCTTTATCTTGATTTATGTTATCATTCTTAATGCATATTAATCATGCAGACTTTATCATGTAGTTGCGCACTCTGTAGATGTGTTTTGTTTGGTTTTTGCAATATACTCGATAATGTCACAATGTCTCATGAGTTCAGTATTTGCGCAGATTTGGCTTGCATGAACTCCCCAAGAAATGAATGAGCGAACATAACTTGAAAAAAGTAACCCGCCAGATTGGCTAGTGATTTGCCACAGCTAATTTTTATCTGCATTTGGCGGGTTAGCAGGTGTTATTAAGATAATACATTGAAATAACATTGTAAGACACACCACTTTTTGTTTTGTACAGCTAAAAACAGCTGGATGCTAACAAGCCCAGAACTGAAGGAGTAGTTCACTTTCAGAACAAAAATGTACAGATAATGTACTCACCCCCTTGTCATCCAAGATGTTCATGTCTTTCTTTCTTCAGTCATAAGTAAACTAGGCTATATTTTTTTTTTCAGGATTTCTCTCCATATAATGGACTTCTATGGTGCCCCCGAGATTAAACTTCCAAAATGCAGCTTCGAAGGGCTCTAAACGATCACAGCCGAATAAAGAAGGGTCTTATCTAGCAAAACGATGGGTTATTTAAAAAAAAAAAAAAATACAGTTTATATACTTTTAAACCTCAAATGCTCGTCTTGTCTAGCTCTGCAAAATAAGGGTATGAGATTAAAAGGTATATAAGTTGTAAATGTTTTTTATAAAATAACCGATCATTTGGCTAGATAAGACCCTTCTTCCTCGGCTGTGATCATTTAGAGCCCTTTGAAGCTGCTTTTAAACTGCATTTTGGAAGTTCAAACTCGTGGGCACCATAGAAGTCCATTATATGGAGAGAAATTCTGAAATGTTTTCCACAAAAAAACACCATTTCTTTTACAACTGAATAAAGAAAGACATGAACATCTTGGATGACAAGGGGGTGAGTACATTATCTGTACATTCTTGTTCTGAAAGTGAACTACTGCTTTAAATTTACAAATAGCCGCCACTTTTTCCTACCTCAGAGTCTCCGCCAAGGGGAGGAGCTCTGCTAAGATCACAAAAGAATACGTTTGTTCATTGGCCAACATTTGAACAGGCGGGCCAATGGAAAAATCTCAACCAATAGCGTGAGCCTGGGCGGGACTAACCGTTTGTACGATCAGTTGTGTTTTAAGGGCAAGATTAGCCACCAAAACAATGATTTGATATTTGTGTGAATACTATTTCTTTAAATGTTTTGTACTTTTTATAAATTAATGTTCAGAAAATGCAGGGAACATTGATAATTCTTAAGTACAGATATGTGACGGTCAAAATATGTTTTTTTGAACTATGAAGTATGTCATATCTACACAGCTTTCCATTATGAAAGAGTCTGGGAGAGTGTGATCTCTCTCTCTCTCTGTCTCTCTCTCTCTCTCTCTCTCTCTCATGGGCTGGAGCGTCACGATGTTTAAGCCCCGCCCGTTCCGTTATTCCCCTCTCTCTCTTTTCTCTCTTTACCATCCTGCGTGACTTACCGACGCATGTCCCACTCCCGTGCGCTCATCACCGGAGCCAAGCGGAAGAAACGCTCTCTGAATCGGCTGTCATATCCCACAATCAGGAAATACCATTCAAACTCATTACAGCTGTTGCTTTGTGGAGCTACTTTCTCCCTTAAACCGATTTTTACCAAGTAGTAAGCTTTTTTGGTTTGGGGAGGAGAGATGCGGGTGGTAAACAGTCTGGCCGAACCGTGAATCCACTAACGGAGCATTAAAAACCAACGGAGGGAACCGGAGAAGAGCCTGACGAGCGACATCCATCATCACGGACCGCTGTTTCTGTTGAGAGGCGACTGAAGTGAGTACGATTATTAACGGTATTAATGTGTGTGTAGCTGCTAAACCGAATTTTGGTGACAAATTTGTATCCAGGAGTGAGCTAAACCTGACAAAACCTCCTTTTGGGGATGTCCTCATCTTAAAAACAGAATAGGGATAAACAAGTTTTATTAAAATTGTAAATATGCAGAAAGTTTTCTGTTAGCATTAGGCTATACTATTTATAAATATCTTATAACAATATAGCTAAGCATAAGGGTCCTATTTAGATAGCTGAACATGTCAGTGCAAACCAGACTTAAGATTTCTTTAATTAATCCTAAAGTTAGCTGAAAAGTAAAAAAGCTGTCATTTTAAGCACATGCTCTAAAGATGTTCCAAACCTGTATTAGCTTCTTTCATTTGTTGAGCACAAAATAAGTTATTCATGTAACCGTGTAGTTGCTGGTAGCCATTGACCACCACTGAATGGAAAAAAATACTCTGGAAGTCAATGGCTACCATCAACTGGTGGTTACCAACATTTGTCAGGATATCTTCTTTTGTGCTCAACATTGAAAAGATATTCATACAGGTTTGGAACAACTTAAATGATGACAGAATTTTCATTTTTGGGTGAATTATCCTTTGTATTGGCCCCAAAGTGTATGATTATCAAAGCTGTGTTTATTTTGTAATCGATGGCGTAACATAATACGTGTGTAAACATGAATAGTTAAAGAAGATGGTTTGATAAAGAACAGATTACTACTGTGTAACTGAAGATAAAGAGGGCTGTTATTAACCCAAAGCGTGGGATCAAAGGTCAGAGGGTCAAAAGACCCTGGGGAACTAGTGATAATTGATGCATGGGAAGTAATATGACAATTATGGTCACCATATGTAAAGACTATTCCTTACTTATTACAAATTACCAGCAAAATAGTGCCGCAGATCTCTCTTTTGGCATTTTGTTAGAAACATTTCTAGTGAAACTGCACTATTTCTACAGGCGTGTTTGCTAAATGAATCTCCAGTGTGATTTAATCAGTCAGTGTGAGATCACTTTCACATCCCTCACAGCTAATCCATCTCCATCACTTATGGAAAACATTGCACTGCGGTTCAGGCATTCAGCATCTTCATCTGCCAGACTAGCAGTTTTTATATGTGAAATTTTTAGCCAGCATGTGCCTTTTAATTGGGGTGTCTTGCTTCTTGGAAACCCATAACAAGTCTTTACAAAATCAACAGGTGTTTAGAAAAGTTAGTTATAATAAGGCAAGACACTGCAGGTGAAAAGGGTAAAAAAATTAACTATTAGTTATCACCTTACTTACCCAGTTGATTGATTGCATTGATAATTGCAAACATTTTTTGTATTACAAGTTTTCTAAAATGTAAGGTTTAAATATGCAAATGATCCATTATTTCTAGATACATACATTTCTAGTACAAAAATCTAAACACTGGATGAAGTCAGTTTCAAAATTCTTGTTTAATTTTTTTTGACATATTAGAGTCAAAACATTTTAGAGAGGGAATTTTGTCACTTTATAATAAAAAAAAAAAAAAACAGAACAGATAGAAAACGGGCTTTAAAAATATGGATTGTAATTGAAATCTATTGAAACAAATAGATAAAGTGCTATAAAAGAAACACTCAACAGTCCCTATTGGGTGTTTTCTTTCTACTAGTCTGAAAAAAACACTTTATGAAACACCAAAAAGCTCAAAATCTCAAGTTAAGTCAAAAATAGTGTTTTGACTGCAGTGTCCATCCTCTTAATATTTTGGTTGGGAAAATAAAATAAAATAGGCCTCTAATTGTACCTAACAGTTAAAAAAAAAAAAAAAAAAAAAAAAAATATATATATATATATATATATATATATATATATATATAGAGATAAAAACAATGAACTTTTTTTAAAGAGTAGAGGTTATAAATTAATTAAAAACAATAGGATTGAGTGGGAATCCCTATTTAGACAGCCAGATAGACGTGTGCGTGTGCATGTGTCCATTCAGCTGGATCGAATGATGGACCACAGTTCAAGGGTCCATGTGTTTTTCTTTCGTCAGCCCTTTCTGTCCATCTGCTATGAAACATTCACCCAGTATTTTTACTTCATCGGGTTGCACGCACGTTTGCGCTGAGATTTCTTCTAAAGTTGTAACACTCCCAAAATAGAAAGCCTTAAAGATGACACACCAACACGAGACATGAGTACTGGTGAGTGTGCATCCGTTTGAACCATGTATGGAAGATGTGACTAAACCAACATCTAAAAGACCAGCACGACAAACTTCTGCTGTCTTACCTTTGACCTAATTACAATCCGTCAGGCTCCAGAAGTGACAAATACAAGCAGAGGAAACTGGAAATGATAGGTTTTCAGCTAATTTATAGTGTAAAGCAATAATGAAAATCATGTAACAGCAAAAATATGATAAAAAACTAATGTCTAGGTTATTAGTAATAAACCGTGCAATGCGAATCTCAATGCCAGAGCTGTTAAGCTTCAGCTTTGAATTAAAACGCCTGCCATTTGGCTCAAACGGTTTCCATCTAAAAGAATAACGTGATCTATAAAACATTTGTGAAGCTCTAAAATGAATTTGCAGTCGCTCTGCACCGAGTCTGATTTTAATACTCAAATGAACCCGACGGCAATGCAAAATCACTCCCCTAATGTTCCATCTGCGTGATGGGGTGAGCTAGGACATCTGCTGTCAGATCTTCAGGTGTGTTTAACACGGTTTCCCACATGCAGTGATCCGGAAAGCATGTCTGTCATCAGTTCACAGGGAGTTAATGTAGTCCAAACGTTCCATTCATCACCTCTGGTTTCACGTGTTGTTTGACGTAAATGATTTGTGTGTGTTATCAACGTCATCACTTGGACCACCACCTGATATGAAGGTTTGACAATGTCTGATTCAATTACAGAAGAGATCAGTTCAGTCTGTGTAGTTGATCTTAAAGTTAAACTATGGCCACAGTCACACTTTAAGCAGAATTTCTAGGGGACACTGCAATTAGCCTTTTTCACAAAAATCGGATATTATGTCAGCGCAGGGTAAAGTTAGTGCCACTACAGGTCTGCGCCTATTACATTAGTATGCTCTGGTCTCAAATAATGCTTCTTACCTTTTCTGTTTTGTCTGTTTTCCAAATTGTTGTTATATAATCAAATAAGAAACACCATTTTACATCACTTCATTTTAGATCATTGACTCGTCAAAAGAATATGCTCAACATATCGCGGGCTGGTTTCTGTTCTCCATCTATGGTATATTTTAACTTATTTACTAATTTCTCTCGATTCACTACATCATGATAAATGATGAGAGCATTGACAGCATTTATATCCAAATGCACATTTTTCCAAGAATAAATTAAACAATTCTTCTGAGTTTGGTTGATGCATAAACTTACAACAACGTAATCCCGATCCAATAAGAATAAAGCCATTAATCGGAGTCATCTCTTGTTTAGTATTATATTATTTTATTATGCATATCCCTGGGCACATTATACAACGTACATTTACACCGCCATGTTAATAATGCAAAGGAGAGCAAGTAGAAAATACAATATTATTTTAATAATAATAATAATAGCGAAAAAAGTTCACGTGAAGAGTCATAATGCACAGCCAGCACCAAATAGACAAAACGGCAAAACTCAAAAATGTAAAGAGCCAACATTCAGAATTCAGAATGAAATAAACATAGTATTTGTGATGACCCGAAATTGACACAAAGTTTTTGAAGAAATGTTTGCGCTTTGTAGAGTAAAACACCGTTGATTTATTACATTGATGATTGCAAACATTTTTTGTATTACAAGTTTTCTAAAATGTTAGGTTTATTTAACGAAATATGCGCTAATTTGCATACATTTCTAGTACAAAAATCTAAACACTGGATGAAGTCATTTTCAAAATTCTTGTTTAATTTAATTGACATATTAGAGTCAAAACATTTTACAGAGGGGATTTTGGGTATCTCATTTTGTCACTCCAATAATTCAGAAAAAACTTAGAACAGACAGAAAACGGGCTGTAAAAATATGTATTGTAATTGAAATCTATTGACACAAATAGATAAAGTGCTACAAAACACTTAACATTGCCTTTTGGGTGTTTTCTTTCTAGTAGTCTGAAAAAAAAAAAAACACTTTATGAAAAACCAAAAAGCCCAAAATCTCAAGTTTGACAAATTGACAAAACGGCAAAACTCAAAAATGTAAAGTGCCAACATTCAGAATTAAATAAACATAGTATTTGTGATGACCTGAAGTTGACACAAAGTTTTTGAAGAAATGTTTGCTCTTTGTAGAGTAAAACACCGGTATATATATCATAGTATCATAGTATCTATTTTGTAAAAATAGACTTTGATTCCCAAACTTACTCTTGTTAAAGGCATAGTTCACCCAAAAATGAAAATGTTGATGTTTATCTGCTTACCCCAGGGCATCAAAGATGTAGGTGACTTTGTTTAATATCAGTCAATGGGCACCAAATCTTTAAGAGTAAAAAAACATACACAGACAAAACCAAATTAAACCCTGCACTTATTGTGTACATACATGTTTTTACATTGTACTTATAGAAAAAAAATACTTGCATGTAATTACATCTGTAATTAATTTCTGTAATTGCATTCATAATTACACTGTTGACCCATCCCTTACACCTTAGCTCACCATTAAACCTACCCATACCACCAAACCTGTCCCTAACCTTACCCATATCCCACCTCAAAAGTGTTTTGCAATACAATATGAACACAATAAGTACATTGTACTTATTTTTTTATGTAAGTACATAGTAGTTAAGGCCACCTAATATAAAGTGTGACCAAATAGGCCCTCTACTCTACTTTAATGCAATGCTAAAAACCTGCAGATCTCAAATTTGCATTATTGTAATCTAAAGGTTACTCTGTGACGTATCAATCGAAGTGATATGAATTCACGGTTCAGCAAGTTCAGCAAATTTTAACTTTGAAAAGCAATGAAATTTGCATGAGCTTGCGTTTCCTATCTACTGCATTAATATTCACAGTCAGTACAACAAAAAGTGTAGTGTTTCTGTTCCTTTACTCCTCATAAAAATCCAAAATCAATTCTCTAGATTGGGATTTTCTATTATTATTGTGTACCAGTCATAAGGGTCACTTTTCCAAAATTGAGATTTATACATTATACATTATATGCAATC
Source organism: Garra rufa (assembly GCF_049309525.1). Taxonomy (NCBI): domain Eukaryota; kingdom Metazoa; phylum Chordata; class Actinopteri; order Cypriniformes; family Cyprinidae; genus Garra; species Garra rufa. Next base: position 44,590,210 of record NC_133369.1, read on the forward strand.
TAAATAAATAAAAAAGCTTTCCATTGATGCATGGTTTGTTAGGACAATAGGGCAATATTTGGCCAAGATACAATTATTTGAAAATCTGGAATCTGCAAATAAATCCAAATACTGCGAAAATCACTTTTAAAGTGGTCCAAATGAAGTTCTTAGCAATGCATATAACTTAATAAAAAATTATGTTGTGATATATTTACAGTAGGAAATTTACAAAATATCTTTATGGTACATGATCTTTATTTAATAATCTAATGATTTTTGGCATAAAAGAAAAATCGTTAATTTTGACCCATGCAATGTATTTTTGGCTATTGCTACAAATATACCTTTGCTACTTATGGTTTTGTGGTCCAGAGTCACATATATGATATTTTTTGTAAGTATAGAACTGTCATGTCACAATTGACATAAATGACCTTTTTTACAATTCAATTTGCAATTTACCTTTTTAAAATAAAGTGGTATGTCAGCTAGGTTGACATAATTCAATTTTATTTTATTTTTAAGCATATTAGTTATTTGATCTAAGTATATTTTCTAAAACAAAGGACAAAAAATAACCAAAAAACATGATATTAATTAATTATTTTATAATTAGGTCAAAACTATTTCTTTACAAAAGAGACTAATATAAAATGCCATGCAGGCCCTCATGTCAATGACTGGTCATTGAATGTGTGAATGAACTGTTTCATTAAACTTCTTTAGACTTATTTTCTAGAGCAGGAGGACATTGTAGGAGTGTGTTTGATTATTAAATCTCTAGGCTGACCCAGTGTGACCAAAACCAGCATTATTTCACTCTGCCATTTGTACTCCATTACTGGAAAAGCTATGTTATCATGAAAAAATCTGAGCTAATTTCACATTATTTGGTTACACCCAGCACTGAATCTCTAACATGCTGTTGATTACCACAGAAAATGTCAGTCAACATCATGCTCTAATGCATTTGTGTAGTGCACAAGATTTGTTTAGTCTCTTCAGAACAGGAGCTAGAACTGTAAGACACAGGATCCCTGCAAACTAGAATTAGACAGGGATGATTTAATTGACTGACTCTACAGGGAAATAAGTGGACTTGCTATTATACAGACACACTGGTGTTGGTTCAGCTGCCTAAACAGACGTATGATCAGCAGAAATCATCCCGTAACACCCTCAGCAGGCAGAGTAATTACCATACACAACAGACACGTTTACACAAGGCCAGTGATGGACATTTGACTCCCAAATATTTGTCGCTGGCTTTACAAATACTGAGCAGGCTGGACGTGCTGCTGGTGATTAGTTTACTGAGTTCTTGGCTCGACATTGACTGGCATGAACGGCTTCACGTGAGCAAACCACCCCACCATTACTAAGCAAAACTGCTGGAAATCTGACAGCTGCACCTGGACTCGTCCATCACTTGAGTCAGTGTTGAGCCAGCTGTGATTCCACTGGGTGTCTAAAGTGATGTTGATGTGCCAGAAATGTAATTATGTAAATCCTCTTTGCAAAAGCAATTGCTCTTGCATGAACAAGGTTTCTTTTAGTTTCTAAAGTAAATGTGGTGGTGCTTGCAACCGTTGGGTACCAGGTTAATCGGCGCTATATGCTTTTTTCAAGCCATCTGTTCACATTATTTTAACTTATTTTCAAAATAATTAAGTTTAACAGCTAAATTAATGGTGAAAAGCTACATTACCCATGATGCTATACAGAATGATGTAATTGAGTCTTGCTATGCTATTTACAAATATGGGTCATTCTACAGAATTGGTACCAAATCAGAGTTGGAAACATCTTGAAAAACATTTTTCCAATTGCAAATTATATCCAAGCTACAAATTTCTAGTAATTGTGCAATATATATATATATATATATATATATATTATAGAATATAGACTTATATTATATATTATATATATTTTTTTTTTTGCTATTTTATTAAAATGTTTTCAGAAGTGAATCAATAACAATTACAATTTTTCAAGTGTGATTTATGAGATTTTTTGTATTTTGAATCCAGTTTTTCTTTGTGAAAGGCAAAAAAGTTGATAAAACTGATTTCAAAGTTAAGGATTCATTAGTTTGAATATACATTGAACCAAACACTATCATAACATCTTAGTTGATAATTCAGTATACTTTGTTTTTTTTGACAAAATAACCATGTTTTGGTAGTGCAGGTTGTCCGCGGATCCTTAAAAAGTCTTAAAAAGTCTTAAATTCAGATTTGATGGGTCTTAAAGGAATAGTTCACCCTAAAATGAAAATGTGATGTTTATCTGCTTACCCCCAGGGCATCCAAGATGTAGGTCAATACAGTTAGGGTATGTCAAAAAACTCCTATCTCATTTTCTTCCCCAACTTTAAAATCATTCTAAATCGCTGCAGAAGTACCGATCCAGTGTTTACAATGTAAACATGCAAAATAGATCAAACGCCCTTTACAATAAAAAGGTAAAACAGCGATTTAGGATGATTTTGGCATTAATGAAAAAACGAGACGGGAGTTTTTCAACATACCCTAACTGAACCGGAAAAAAAAGTTTACGCAGGCTTAGACAAGACGAGCCTTTGAGGTTAAAAAGTATATAAATTGTCAATTTGTTTTGAAAATGACCAATCTTTTCGCTAGATAAGACTCTTCTTCTTTGGCCGGGATTGTTTAGAGCCATTTGGAGCGGCGTTTAAACTGCATTTTGGAAGTTCAAACTTGGGTGCACCATTGAAATCTAGGGCTGTCCCCGACTATGAATTTTCATAGTCGAATCAGAATTTTCGAATCTTTCTATAGTCGACCGATAGTCGAATCATCTAGGCTTATGTGCGTGTGTGAATGGGTTGGGAGGGACACGACACTATAGTCAGCAGGAGGGTAAAACTATTTTTATTTTATTTTATAAGCGACCAAAACTGCCTGCCAACTGACAGACAAACTTATTTAGGTTTAAATAAAAACACAGAACGCGTCTTTTAGTTCTAAAAACGCGAGGCGCACAGCACTGCCTTTTTTGGTGACTTTTAATGAAAGAGCAGTGTGCTGCGGTTTTTTTTATGTTGCTAAGCAACGACAGAAACAGCTGTCCTGTCAGTCAATTCAAAGGATTATAGCGCGAGCGCTCTAAAATCTTAGTTTTTTGCTGTTAAGTAAACTGTCATATTAGCAGAAACCCTAAATAATACAGCTCCGGGTTACCCACGATAGACACCAAAGGTTTCTCCTCCATTTCTTGGAGTCTCCGGACTTTTTAAGCAACGGTAAACTTTCGCCATCACAACAGAAGGCCCGCCTCTCCATTCATTCGATTGGACAATGGAAAAGAACGCGAATGACGTTGGGCGTTTTTCCGCTCAGAGGTGATTTTTTTTTCAACTTCTGGCGCTCAGAGCACTCCTGCAAAACGCGAGGCGCAGCAGGCGGCGAAAACAGGGTGCAGAACGCTCACTGCCAACAGAAAACCATTCAAAAGAGGCGCCTCCAACTGCAAAAACGCGTTCGGTGTGATCGCCGCCATCCCTGCCGTCAAGATGGTCCTCATCTCGTCATGCATCAGGGAAAGTGAAAATTAAATTAGTCACAGGGGTGGTTGGATTTATTCACAAACACGTTAAAAATATTTATTGAACGCTTCTTTCTTTTCACTTTTGTTTTTACTGCATTATCATAATCAAAGGCTGTATATAACTTAATATAACCGTACAAAACCAGTAGTTCTGTGTGCAATTAGACATCGAGCACCCCCATATTGGCAAAATGGTATGATGCTCGTTTCACCCGCGAAGATTCGACTGTGAGATCGGTGGTCGAATCAGGCTCCGCATATCGATGCATCGAATCTTCGACTATTCGGGGACAGCCCTATTGAAATCCATTATATTGAGATAATTCCTAAAATGTTTTGCTTAAGAAACAATTTCCTATCGACTAAAAAAAGAAAGACATGAACATGGATGACAAGGGGGTTTTCTGGAAGTGGACTTCTCCTTTACAGCTGTCAAGTCAGCAGTTTTGTCCATTTGTCAGATTTTTTTTTGCTTCAAATTAAAGTTCATAATGTTGTGATTCTCCTATAGCTGGTTCTTGGCTTATAATGCTTTAACAAGGACTTTTTTTTAAATCCCTATGGGAAAAAATGTTTTTGGAATCAACAGCACTGATGTTGTGAGGTACACTCTTAAAAATAAAGGTGCTTTAAAAGGTTCTTCACAGCGATGCCATAGAAGAACCGTTTTTGGTTCCACAAAGAACCATTCAGTCAAAGGTTCTTTATAGAACCATCTCTTTCTTACCTTTTTATAATCTGAGGAACCTACTTTTGCCACAAAGAACCTTTTATGAAACGGAAAGGTTCTTCAGATGTTGAAGGTTCTTTAAGGAACCATTTAGACTTGTTCTATTGCATTATGAAGCACCTTTATTTTTAAGAGTGTACGGTGGTTGCTTGATATTTTGAGTGGTTGTTGACATATAGCTATGCGGTTGCTAGGAGGACCCTTCTGCCTTGTGGTCTGTATATATGACTCAGCTCCCACCTTCAGTGGAAGACTGGGGGATTTTATTTTACTGCTTTCATCACAAGTATAATTGCTTAGAAAAGTGTGTTTACTAGAGTTGTGAGCTTTAATGAGTAGTCTTGGAATTGAAAATTCTAGCGATGCACCGAAATGAAAATTCTTGGCCAAAGCCGAACAAAATAAAACACTGGGCCGAAGGCCAAACGGTTTTTCATGTTTTATTTTGATTGATTCATGTCTTGTGATTGTTTCCTAGTGGGAGGAACCCTAGTGAGGTTTAAGTTCTTCATCATCTGATAAATAATGTACTCAGTGCTCATCTTGATAAGAGCGTAAACTCAGTGGACAGACAGTGTCAGAGCATTTGACCTCGTTGCATGAATCATTTATTAATGTCTGACACACATCTGGGATTGGGAAGGCTGCCATTAGGCATCATTAGTGCTCTATAGATAGACTATAATGAGTCTATGGTGCTGTCAGACGTACAGTACGGTGTTTTCCAAAAGACACAAGGTTTGTCTGGTTAGCCTAGTGTATTTAGCCCCTGCTAGCTGATGTAATACCATCGGCTTCAAAACATTGTTCTCCATATAAACAGCAATCTGTTTATATTGTAAGAGCAAGTGCACTGAGATGAATGGGAATGCCAATGGAAAGCATTCTGAATGTATTCAAAACATCTGTGAATCTACACACTACTTATCATTCACACACTCACTCTTCTGACATCTGCTTGACTTTCCAGCACTCAAAAAAACATGTTCCTCGCATAACGCTTTACACACTTCCTCACAGCCCTGCCAGACACAGCACACACACTGCACTCATAGGTTCAGTAGAAAATGGCCAGAGTTGAGTCACATGACCAGAGCGACCAATGAAAGCTCAGGAAGCGCTGTCGTGAGCGGGACGGGCGTCTGACCCTCACAGGCGTGTCAGACAGTGGTGAAGAGGAATGCTTGCATTAACACAAGTTCTAAAACAACACAGGAAGAGTGCTAAACTGAACTTTATCTGACCTCGTAGCATGTTCTGCCAGCACTGATGGATTTGACTGATAAACACAGCCTCGTGAAAAAGAAGCACACTTTAGCATCTTAAAAAAATAAGTACTCACAGAAATAATATATATAAATATACAGAAATATACTTAAATACAAACAGAATATAATATTTTCAGACAATTGCATCTTAACTGCAATTAAATTAAATTGCAATTAAACTATTTGCATTTAATTAAAAACTAAAATAAGTTTTTTTTAGTCTTTTTTTTAATGAAATGCAAACTGTTGAACTTTAGAGGGTTTTGAAACTTGTATGTCATGGATTTAAATATATTTGTAATTACACATTTGTAAAGATGACATTGTAATTTAGTACTTTTGAACAATTATATAAAATGCAAAAAATATTTCAATATAATTTACATAAGTTGAAATTTAAGGGTTAGAGTTAGGCACAGCCACCTCCCAATTAAAAGCACCAAATAGATGATGATGTTATATATATATATATATATATCAAGCTAACTGATATATTAAATATTATTGAGGGTTTCAATAAAGATTTAAGTACTGAAATGCTTTTTAAATTAGTTTTTTTGGAACAGCAGTTTTTGAAACGTAAAATATATAGTTTCTTTTTATTTAATTAACAACTTTAAATCAGTTTTATATTTTTAGTCTCCATAATTTTTTATTTAATTTATTTTCAGACAATTGCATGTAAACTGCAATTAAATGAAAATGTATTTTAGTTTGAAAATGTTTTTTTTTTAATTAAATGCAGATGTACTTTAGAGTGTTTTAAAACTTGTATGTCATGTATTTAAATATATACACATTTGTAAAGATGAAGTTGCAATTTAGTACTTTTGAACGATTGAATAAAATGCTAAAAATATTTCAATATCATTTTCATAAGTTGAAATTTAGGGGTTAGGGTTAGGCACAGCCACCTCCCAATTAAAAGCACCAAATAGATAATTATAAATATATATAAATATCAAGCTTGCTGATATATTAAATATTATTGAGGGTTTCAATAGATATTAATAGGATCTTCGTAAACATCTTAGATTTGAGTGCTGAAATGCTTTTTAAATTTTGGGACAGTAGTTTTTGAAACGTAAAATATGTAGTTCCTATAAATATAATAAACAACTTTAAATCAGTTGTATATTTCTCCATAATATTTAATTTATTTTCAAGTGCAATTAAATGAAAACATATTTTAGTTTAAATTAAAAAAAATTGTAATTAAATGCTAATAGTTGAACTTTAGAGTGTTTTGAAACTTGTATGTCATGTATTAAAATATATTTGTAATTACACATTTGTAACGAGAAAGTTGCAATTTAGTCATTTTAAACAATTGAATAAAATGCTAAAAATATTTCAATTTAATTTTCATAAATTGAAATTTTAGTAGGATCTTAGTAAACATCTTAGGTTTGAAATGCTTTTTAAAATTGCTTTTTAGTTTTGGGACAGCAGTTTTTGAAACGTAAAATATATAGTTTCTATATATATAGTGCACAACTTTAAATCACTTTAAATGTAATATTGAATAACACACTACTGTTAAAATTATATATATTATATTATGTGCTTTAGTGTTAGCCAACATATCAAAGTAAGTGTATTTCTTTGTTTACTCCTTATTAAAACAATAATGAAAAATGTATTTATTTGAGAATAAAAGCGCACTTTTGAAAAGTCTCTTTTGTGGTCTTTTATTTCCTTAATCTGCAAGTACAGTGTTTTAAAAACATACTGGTAGGATTTGAAGTGCACATTCAAAACATCTGAGTGCAGTTCTTTTTCACAAGGTGACTCTGTGTTAAATATAGTACAAATACAATCTGAAGTGACAAGCTGGTCTTGATTTTGATCATTTAGAGCTAGGCCTATTGTTTATGAACTGCTCTTCCAACAGGAAGAACACAAACGCTGCACCCGAACATTAAAACAGAAGTGTGATACCCTGTCACTGATTCAACTTCTGTTTTATGAAACTCATCTCTATGTAACTCACAGGATTTAAAGGAACAGTTCACCTAAATGACAATTCTGTCCATTTATGTATGTTATTTTCTAAAAATGAAAAGTTCATAGTTTATAGTTTAATTTAGAGTAGCCAAAGTAGATCATGCAAATCACAGATGGCAATGGAAGTTATCGCTGACTGAATATTTTCCCATCCCTGCAGCAGATCGCAAAAAACACAGCATCTATTCATATGCAAAGTTGCCTTAACTCTAAACGGAGGGAACACTTTCATATGTTTATGTTGCACACACCTCCTGTTTAACCAAACATTCGTAAACTCATGAACAATCCAAGACTAATTCTCCTAAATGTTGAACCTGCTGATGTTTACCCCTCATTACATTCATCTGAACTCATGAATTCATTGCTCGTCTCCTGAGCGGTGTGGTGTTATTGTTCTGTGATGGATTGTGTGAGCAGAGAATAACAATGAAGCTAATGTTCAGGCCACATCTGCTGGAGCTTTGTCCTCTCAGAGGGGTCAGCGAGAGGAAATGCTCTCAGATCAGTGTCGATGTGCACTGTAATACATGCATGCAGCTCTAATATAGATGATCAGTCACATGACTTTGGTGATTGAAGTTTTGGTGATTGGCTCAAAGAAATGGATAGTGCTAATCCTTCTTGAGTGAAACCACAATAATAGACAACAGACAACTGGTGGAGTTTTGTGTCACGATGAAATGGAAGTAGAGATTGTTTTCTGACATATTATAAGGGGTCTTGGTTCTATGCATTAGTTGTTGATTGGATGTTTAGATGTGGGCGTGGCTGTCAAAAACCAATGAGAGTTTGCAATCAGTTGTAAGAATGGAGCTTTTAAGTGGGCTAAACCAATAGAATGGTGGAAGTATGACGTCACTTTTTAGGCCGATCGGCTGCTATTTTCACACTGGTTCCCCTTTACAAAAAGGCAATAGGATTTTTCCATAGGCTTTTGGATTATCGCAAAAAAAATAAACTCGGTGTTCAACCATAGATCATGAAACCTACATGTTTTGTCCATCAAGATAATCCTCACAAAATAATATAACTTGTATGAATTGTGAAGCCTAAATACAAATGGCAGCTAAACTTAGGCTATAAACGAACTACATCAGTCGCTCGCCTTCAATGTCGCCACCAACATGTTTCCCACAACCTTTTTCAAACTTAGTTTTAGAAACATGTTCAGTGTAAAGGATTTACTCCATGTTACATGAACCTTTTCATATAAAACTGGAATAAATTAAAAACTAGAGCCAAAATAAAACTGAAATGAAACATTAACAATAAACAGTAAGGAGTGAATAAATGAAATAATCATTACTAAAGCACATATGAAAGCACATATTTCTGTGCATTTCGAAATAAGGTCCATTAAAAGTCAATGAATCCTTGATTAATACGGATAATTTATTTAAAAACGAGTCTCCACATAGTATTCAATAAAAATATAGTGCATGAAATAAAAAAAATAACAGCAGAGTGAGCAAGTTTTTGATTATGGATTATGGTTAAACTTATTTTAGTGAATAAAGTACCATATTTCAGTTATAGTTTTGTTAAGGTGGTAACACAAAATGTTATTTTATCCTTTCTTCTAGAAAATCCTCAATCTTTCTGTTTTCTAACAGCTTCATGTGGCTGTAAACATTTAATTTTTACATGACTTCATGCACTATGCATCAGTAAAGTTTCACTGCAACAACGTAAAGCCGGTAAATTTGGTTTTTACATGGAATAATAGTAATATGAATTTACCTTATGGTACGAACCCAGAGTCTGGTTACATCAGTAATAAAACAAGCATTTTCCATACAAAACTTGTGGTTGCATTTCGGGGCAAAGCAAAAACAACATTGTTGAGCAACAATATAAAATACCGGGAGCTAGTTTGGTTATTCTACAATTAATTGTACTACAAATTATACTACAATTAGAAAATACTATAAATTGGTAATCTGTTCTGCGTGATGATGTTCAGCACCTGTAGTCCCATTTTTCCCTTTTTCACTTTCCCTTTCATTTAGCAACTTGTTAGCAACCGTCTTTTTAAAGAACGGTTTAAAAAAATCACGTGTGGGGTGTAACTGGTGTGTTTTATGTTGTGCAATAAAACTTAAAAGTATCTTGAGCTTGTGTTAACCACGGACCTTATTTAAGGGATTTAACCAAAATCCCATTCAAAAAACCCATTGACTTTGGGGCGATGGAACCGGAAGTGCTAAAATGCAAACTCGCTTCTGTGTTTCTGTTTTCTGACACTTAATTGCATGTTAATTGCAATTAAATGAAAATGCATCATCCCTTAAATTTATATTAAATGAGCTGAAATTTTCTCTATTGACCTTACCTGGATCCCACCTCAGTAGCAGCAGAAGTGATTAGAAATTCAACATGAGCACAATAGCTACATTGTACCTAACAATTAATTATTTTATTATTAAAAACAGTGTATTTAGACACACCTGTATGCATTTATAAAAGGAATATGTTGGATTTTTATTTCATTCTGACTTTGTAATCCGTATTTCTGTTCTTGCAAAAGTAATAAGCACACAGTGAAATATACAGTTCTGTTGCTGCTGCATGCTGCAGCCAAAATGCAAAGATTTAATGCAAACATTGGCAAATCCAGCGGGGCTCATTGTAGCAGTCTGGTGCTTTGTAAACACAATTTTGTTTCCAGGTGATCTGGTGTAAACCTATGCAACCTGATTCACAAAAGGACACTCAATCAGATTAGAGCTGTCCTGGTGCTTTCCAGTTTTTGTGTGCAATAAGTATCAGATGGTCAGAATGCATGTCTTGTAAAACTGAGATCAAGCTCAAGACAAGACTGAGAGATTTTCAAACTAGCTCTACTTTTAAGTGATTGCCATGGGATGACTATGTTTATCACTGATATATTTCCCCATTTTCGCTACACAAACGTGCCCATCTCCCACTTCTTTCTTTGATATCGACTGTGAAATCATTTGCAGAAACTATTGCATCAAGTAACAAAAAAACTGAACCGGGTTGTTTTATGCATAGAACCGGCAGCTTTTTCCTGTCTGAGCAGTCTGTTGCTATGACTCTCCAAACATGCAAAGTTTTCAGAAATGATTTGTGTTTTCAAGAATGACGAATCCTCCCATCTTTTACAATTCTCCAGTGCTTCAGTCAGTTGCATCAGTGACCACATCCTTCCACTCTGTGTTTTTTTCCACAAACTGTTCTCCTTTCGGCGAAATGTAAAAGTTGTTGAGTGCAGATTCAGGCCTAAAATGTTAAATGTAAGATCACCTTGTAGTTTCAGTCCTAAATTAGACTGTGTTCGGGGTCTAACGTTAAAGCTGAGACTAGCTTCGAGGAATCATTCATGTCTGGAACACAAATATAGCAAGATGACGCACACACTGAACTTTAAACTATAGAATTAGAGCTTTAGAAAAATTCTTAACTCTAAATATGAGTAATAGCCAGAAACATCATGTTCATTCAAAAGTGCATGTGGATTTTGAATGTAAAATAAACTGCATGCTTTTTGTGAAAACAAAAGTGGTGACAGTCACACAATCTTATTTATATAGTTGTTTCCCCTTTTAGGTTTCTTTTTTTTCAGAGCTGCCCGTTCAAAAAATAAGTGCATGTAATAATAATCCAAAACCAATAATAATGCAAGGCTTGGCAAGCGGCAGTAATAATTAGGAGACCACTTTAGAGTAACCACATCACACAAACCTCAGCTATACTGTGCAGATTACATACACACCTCACATCTGCCTCCTGTCCTTTAATGTTAAACAGCATGCATGCTCTTCCTCTTCAACATGAAAATACAAAACCACTCGAACTCAACATCCTTATCTAGATCAGCTGTGGTCTGTCTTGAGGTTGTAACATAACCAGTCACTCCACCCGGTTGAAGCCTGTGCATGATCTTTTTAAGCAGAATGTAAAGATGTTGTTTAGGAGCCAGAAGCATCTGTGTGCACGACGCAGCTGGAACAAAGCTGTAAGCTGTAGAGATGCAGTGTGAGCTGGAGTGATGTAAACTGTTCACTGTTTAACATGGCCCAGTGCATGTACCCATATCAAATTTTATAACACAGTTGTGTTTGTGAAGGCAGAACTGTTATATTCACTCATACTGAGGGTTTAGATGTTTGGAGGTTTTAGAACAAACAGCATTGAGTGTTTGTGTCGTCCTGCAGCGTTTGTGCTCAAATCATGTGATAGGATGGACCATTTTTACTTGATAAAGAATGAAACAGGTTAAAAGTTAAAGATATCAGGATTCAGGACTCTTTACAATTAATGGAAAAATAAGCAGCCTTGTAGAAGCTTGGAATATGATCTTACAATTTTGACTTTTTCCCTCAAACCTGCAAGATAAGAGCTCAGAATTCTGAGGAAAATGTAAACTTTCATTCTTTCTCAGTTTACATATTTTGTTTTCAGCACTGAATAAAAAAATAAAAGCTTTTTTCCTCACAATTTTGCCAGTATTCTTAAATCAAGCAGTCACATAGCAACACCTCGGCAACCACCCAGATCATGTATGTTGTTTCGTACCTGTAGCTGCTCAGACTGGATGTTACTCATATGTCTGTTTCCTCTGAGAGGGAAGAAACAGATTGATTTCAGAGTAATTCCAATAATTATTATTGTTAGAAAATTTTGGCAAGTCTGGCCTATGAGCATTCCTTTCACATGCTTTTTAATCAAATGGATGGATGGATGGATGAATGAATGGATGGATGAATGAATGGATAGATGGATGGGTAGATGATGAATGGATGGGTAGATGATCGATGGATGGTTGGATGGATAGATGATGGATGGATGAATGGATAGATGGATGGGTAGATGATTGATGGATGGTAGATGATGAATGGATGGATGTATGGATAGATAGATGATAAATGGATGGACAGATGGATGGATGGATGAATGAATAGGTGATGGATAGATGTATGTGTAGATGATAAATGGATCGACGAATGGATGATGAATGAATGGGTAGATGATGGATAGATGGATGTGTAGATGATAAATGGATCGACAGATGGATGGATGGGTAAATGATGGATGGATGGATGGATGAATGGGTAGATGATAAATGGATAGACAGATGGATGGATGGATGGATGGATGGATGGATGAATGGGTAGATGATAAATGGATAGACAGATGGATGGATGGATGGATGGATGAATGGGTAGATAATAAATGGATAGACGGATGGATGGACAGATGGGTAGATGATGGATGGATGGACAGATGGGTAGATGATGGATGGATGGATGAATGGATAGATGGATTGGTAGATGATAATTAGATGAATGAATGGATGGATGGATGGATGGACAAATGAATGGATACATGGTGATAGATGGATGGTGGATGAATTGATGGATGGATGATGGATGGATGGATGGATGAATTGATGAATGGGTAGGTATATGGTAAATGGATGGATGGATGGATGATGGATGGATGGATGAATTGATGGATGGATGGATGATGGATGGATGGATGAATTGATGGATGGATGGATGATGGATGGTGGATGAATTGATGGATGGATGGATGATGGATGGTAGATGATGGATAGATGGAAAGATAGATGATAAATGGATGGATGGATGGATGGATGGATGGATGAATGAATAGGTGATGGATAGATGTATGTGTAGATGATAAATGGATCGACGAATGGATGGATGAATGAATGGGTGATGGATAGATGGATGTGTAAATGATAAATGGATCGACGGATGGATGGGTAAATGATGGATGGATGGATGAATTGATGAATGGGTGGGTAGATGGTAAATGGATGGATGGATGATGGATGGATGGATGGATGAATTGATGGATGGTAGATGATGGATGGATGGACAGATTGATATGATGGATGGGTGGGTGGATGACGAATGGATGATAGATAGATAGATAGATAGATAGATAGATAGATAGATAGATAGATAGATAGATAGATAGATAGATAGATAGATAGATAGATAGATAGATATAGATAGATAAAATGTATACCATGAATGCAGTGTAAGTCATTTTGTATAAAAGCGTCTTTCAAATGCATATCTGTATCTCATGTGTGTTTGTTCTGCAGTATGCTGGAGTGGCTGAGTGAAGTGTTCTGGCAGGAGCATCTGTGGTTTCCTGAGGGTTTGGGATGGGCTGATCTGGAGGACCGTGATGGGCGAGTCTACGCGAAAGCACGGGATTTGTGGGTGGCGCTGCCAATCGCCGTCCTGTTTCTTCTAATTCGACAGGTCTTTGAGAGGTGGGTCAAAGCTTCCTCTGTGTTTAACTCCATGCAGAGCATTTCTCTCCCTCTGCCTCTGTCTGGCCTGTTTATAAATAGATCTTTAGTTCTATTTATACGTGTCCACGTGCTTTTTGTCTCTCGCTTTTCAAACTTTAATATCTTTTCTCCCTGCGTCATGCTCACATTTCTCTCTCCCTTTCTAATCCTGAGCTGTCTCTTCACATCATCTCTTGCTTCCTCAGTCATCCTGTGAATTTTTAATTACTGTGAAACTCAAAGTTATGGAACAAGAGGCAGAAATAGGTTCATCGTTACATATTCTGGTTAGAACTATAATAAGCTGCCTGAGTCACTAATCATTAATTGATCTGAACAGTCCATTTCAACATATCAAACATCATTTAAAATGCACAGACCAAAAGTCACCAAAGCTGCATTTCATCAAAAATACAGAAAAAATGTTTAATATTATTATCTATGTAAATATATGTTCAAATGTAATTAATTTCTGTGATCAAAGCTGAATTTTTAGCATCATTACTCCAGTCTTCAGTGTCCCATGATCCTTCAGAAATCATTCTAATATGCTGATTTGCTGCTCAAGAACCATTTCTGATTATTATTATCAATGTTGAAAACACTTCATATTTTGGAAACTGTGATACATTTTATTTTTCAGGATGCACAGATGAATAGAAAGTTCAAAAGATCAGATTATTTGAAATAGAAATCTTTTGTAACATTATAAACTGTTGGGGAAAGTTACTTTTAAAAGTAACGCTTACAATATTGAGTTACTCACTCAAAAGTAACTAATTACATTACTTAGTTACTTTTTATGGAAAGCAATGCGTAACTATTGCGTTACTTTTTACACTGGGCAGGGCTTGCTTGTTTGTTTTTAATATAAAAAGTTCTATTTTTGGCAAATGTAAAAGCCTTTTTAAACCAAAAGCCTCAGGCTTAGAGAAAAGTAAATTGACGTCTGTACAGTAGACCGCAGAAGAAAAAATGTCAACTCTTCGGCAATAAAAAAAAGGAAACAAATGTTAGATTATCTTGAGTAATTTTTTCTTATTAGTATGGATGAATTGGATCATTGAAGGTCGGCAGCAAAGACATCGCTTAATAAAATGGGATTATATACATAAAGGATATTTGTATTACTTAACATTTAATTATTGCAGATTTGCGTTGAATTTCAGTGTTTCATTGTTATAAATTTTGAGGAAAACTATCTTTTTTTAGTGAGTGAGATGAATTAATGCATGTTCACATTTATTCTAAAACTAAAGTAACATCTTACTCACAATTTCTCTCAACATGGGGACAGGAGAGCTTTTAATCAATAAATGACTGGCGTTACTTATTTGAAAAAGTAACTCAGAAATTTTCTTGTCAATTAAAAAGTAATGCGTTACTTTACTAGTTACTTAGAAAAAGTTATATTATTACGTAACTTGCGGTACTTGTAATGCATTACCCCCAACACTGATTACAAATGTCTTTACTGTCACTTGTTGAATAAAAGTATGAATTTCTTTTGTTCAGATATGTTGCTACACCATTAGCCTTTTTGCTGGGTCTGAAGGAAACGGCGAGACGGCGAGTTACACACAACCTCACACTGGAGTCCTACTATTGCAACACAACTAAAAACCCCACACAGGTGCGTAAACCACTCTTATACATGAATATAAGACTAGTCCACACCAGCTCTTACAGTGTTTTTGCCCTGTAGACTTCAGTTGAGAAACTGTGCAAGCAGACGGGATGGACAGAGCGACAAGTCCAGCGCTGGTTCAGGCGGCGCAGGAATCAAGACAGACCCAACCTTCTCAAGAAGTTCTGTGAGGCCAGGTGAAAAAAACACTCCAGCAGCTACTTTGCTACTTTCCTCACAAGCACTCTTTATAGTCCCGTTACCATCGACCGTTTCCTACGAGATGAGCTTTAGCTGCTGATGTATGAGATTAAATGGTGCTTTATGGCAGTGGTTTCTGTAAGTGAAGTGCTAAAGATGAAGTCAGATTCTTTGAAGTGTTCCTACTGCTGTTTGACACTTATTAAATTATTCATATGTTTAGTAAAAGTTTTAAAGGCTTGTTCGCACGCAGACTTTCTCAATCCTGGTCTTGGAGGACAACTGCACTGCTCATTTTTCCAGCACAGGTCTTAAAAAGAATAATGCATTGAATTCTATGGCAAGAAATGGTGCATTTAAATCAAGCATAGGGTCCAAGGAGGATCTCAGTGTGTATCATTGCCATTCATCTTAATAGTGCACAACTCAGAACCCAAAACGTCACTGATTCGCTGCTCTCTAATCTTTTGCTAGTGACTAAATGTGCCCCTGGACCACAAAACCAGTTATAAGGGTCAGTTTTTTTAAAATTGAGATTTATACATCATTCACTTTCCATAAGTAAGCTTACCATTGATGTATACAATAATTTGCCGAGATATAACTATTTGAAAATCTGGAATCTGAGGGTGCAAAAAAATCTAAATATTGAGAATATCACCTTTAAAGTTGTTCAAATGAAGTTCTTAGCAATGCATATTACTAATAGTTACTGTAGGAAATGTACTAATTATCTTCATGTAACATTATCATTGCGTAATATCCTAATGATTTTTGGCATTAAAAAAAATCTATAATTTTGACGCATACAATATATTTTTGGCTATTTCAACAAATACACCCATGCTATTTAAGACTGGTTTTGTGGTCCAGAGTCACAAATATGTAAGACCATATCACATTTTTCACATCCTAAAGAAATTTGTCAAATAATAAAGTGGTTGTGAAAAATCTATGGTAATTAGTGATTAATTACATTAGATTTTTTTTTTTTTTTTTTACAAATCACAGAAACCGTAACAGAAACTGATAATTAAAGTTTCTATTTAGCTGAAACTGAAAATAAAGTTTAACCTATGAACTAAGTCAATTGCTCTGTTGCTTTCAACACCTTCTGATGTTCATTCATGTTTATTTCCCACTATAACTAGTAGTAAAGCGGAAGAGATGATCAGTCCACATGAGGCTACAGCGATCTGTCAAGGCACATTAAAGAGTGCAAAAACAATATTTATTGATTGTATTTCATGATAAAATGAACAGAATATAAAAGATCAAACATTGTTTCATATGTTATTCAAAAATAACAAAGCTGATTGTTTTTATTGGATGGAATGTACTAAAAATAAAGTTTTGTGAATTTTGTTTACAGATCAACTGAAAAGATCTTGGTTCGTCCAAATGAAGACTGATTAAAAACGAGAAATCAATATTATTAATCCAGCAGTAGTGTCCACACAGCAGACTTTGCCTGATTTGTAGTTTATCCTAATTGTGTGCATGAAATAGTCACTGACAATCAAAATGTGCCATTAGAGAAACACTAATAAATGGCATTGTTTTTAAAATAGTTTTTCAGCTAAATATGTTTTGTTGTTGATTTTTGGTGCATCACAAATAAAGTAAAAAATTTCTGTTTGTATGCTGGAAAAAATGTATACACTTCTAATGAAAGACAGTCAATGGAAAAAAGATTGTTTCCCCCCATAACAGTTTAGTTTCGGCATCTTGACAGCTGGCGAGAGAATGCGGTTAAAAAGGGTAAAAAAATTAACTAATAGTTATCGCCTTACTAACCCAGTTCATTACAATGATAATTGCAAACAATTTTTTTGTATTACAAGTTTTCTAAAGTGTTTAAATAAATATGCAAGTGAGGCAATATTTAATTAAATATGCACCAATTTGCGCATTTTTCTAGTACACAAATCTAAACACGATTTTTTCTATTTTTGGCATATTTGACACATATTTGTATTTACAGAGGGGATTTTGGGTATCTCATATTTGTTACTCCATAATTCAGAAAATACTTAGAAGAGACAGAACGCTATATTTTTAAAATGTATATAATCAAGCAACTTATATATGAACAAATCCCTCTGTAAAAACCTTCATAATATAGACAGGAATAAAAAATGTAAAGTTTGGTGTGTGTAAGTGCTGCTGAAGTGGAGATTTATGGCTCAGTGTAGGAGACAAAAACTCATTTTGAGAAAACACCCTTTAAAAATATGTATTGCAATTGAAATCTATTGACACAAATAGATAAAGTGCTATAAAAGAAACACTTAACAGTGTCTTTTGGGAGTTTTCTTTCCACGAGTCTGAAAAACCAAAAAGCCCAAAATCTCAAATTTGACTGGAGCATGAAATAACTTTGTTTTTGCCTGCAGTGTCTCCTCTTAACTGGACTTAGTTAGCTAGACAAATCTTAACTTTTTTTCTCTTTTGTAGCTGGAGGTTCGCCATTTATCTTCTGGCCTTCATCGGTGGTCTTGTTGCACTAATAGACGTAAGTTTTTGCAGTTTCAGCTTGTTTTATCTCTGTTATTTCCTGTGCTGATTTATTGCATAACACAATCTGTCTTGTCTGCATCTTTCTCTAGAAACCCTGGTTGTATGATCTGGAGGAGATGTGGAAAGGTTTCCCCACTCTGGTGAGTTCAAAACATAGCATCATTTTGAGCTGCTCTTCTTCTGATGGGGGTCTTGTCATTTGTAACAAATACAGTATACTGTAGTAAATGTACAATGATTTGAAACATATTTAAAGGACATACTGCACATTCAGTGCATAAGAACTAAGCATTTCCATAGCCAAGACTAAGATGTTGCACTGGTGTGTACTTTACATGTGCTTTAGTATGTTAGTCAACACATCAAAAAAAAGGTGAACTTCTTTAAAGCAAAAATATTATATGATGATTTAAAAAAAAAATGTAATTAAAAGTAAAACTTTTAATTTGAGATCATAACATAGCACACTTCTATGTATGTGGCTATTTATTTTATTAATATCATATTATCTACAAGTTTTTTACAGAGGGATTTGTTTATAAATAATTTGCTTGATTTTATACATTTTATTCCTCAAAAAATTGTAAAAAATAGTGTTTCCTGTCTATGTTGTGACGAAATGAGAAAATTTTGACTCTAATATGTAAAAGAAAAATAAACAAGAATTTTGAAACTGACTTCATCCAGTGTTTAGATTTTTGTACTTGAAATGTATGCAACTTAGTGCATATTTCTTTAAATAATGTCTCATTTTTATATTTAAACCTAACATTTGAGAAAACTTGTAATACAAAATTTTTTTGCAATTATCAATGTAATCAATCACCTGGTTAAGTAAGGCGATAACTATTAGTTATTTTTTTACCCTATTCACCTTCAGTGTCTCGTCTTAAATAATTTATCATTCTGAAAACCCCAAAATGTTTTGGATAACTAAAATGTATGCATTTGAAAAAGTATAAAATATACTGTTACGAATTGAAGTATACTACAGTGCACATTCAATACAATTAAGCACGCTTCTTTTTCACAAGGCAAATGGTTTAGTACCTTTCTTTTGTAGAATATAAATCCTATAATAATTCATATCTAAATATTGCTTATTAAAAAATCATTCTCACATGGTTACATAATACACAGAACATTTGTGAGTTGAATTTCCAGTGCCTTGCAAAAGTATTCATACCCCTTTATTTTTTCCCCGTTTTGTTTTGTTGCAGCATTACGTTAAACTGCTTTAAATTAGTTTTTCCCCACATCAATATACACTCCATACACCATAATAATGACAAAGCAAAAACCACATTTGCAAATGTTACAAATGTATTAAAAATAAAACACTGAAATAAGTAGATTGCATAAGTATTCATACCCTTAACTCAGTACATAGTTGAAGCAGCTTTACAGCCTCAAGTCTTTTTGGGTCTGATGTGAGCATCTTTGCACATCTGCATTTGGCAATTATCTGCCATTCTTTGCCTCACCTTTTCACCTCTCCATCTCTGTCAGCTTGGACATTTTCTAGAGTCCTAGTTGTTCCAGTCGTCTTCCATTATGGAGAATGCTTCTGTCAACCTTCAATGCAGCAGATTTGTTTCTGAACTCTTCCCTAGATCATTGCCTTGAGAGGTGTGTGTCTTTCTAAATCAGACTCATTCAAATGAATTCGCCACAGTTTAACTCCACTCCAAGTGTAGGAACATCTAGAAGCAACATGAATGCTCCCGAGCTAAATTTCGAGTGTCCCAGAAAAGGGTATGAATACTTATGCAACAGAATCTTTTCCGTTTTTTATTTCCAATAAATTTGCAAAGTTGTTACAAACCTGTTTTGTGCTTTGTCATTATGGTGTATGAGATGTAGATTGATGTGGAAAGGGGTATGAATACTTTTGCAAGGCACTGTAACATAATACATGATACCACAAACAAATAAATTATTCATTTCTTGGTAAAGATTTTGGTCATATCACCACTTCTACTCAAAAAATGTGATCAAGTAATAGCAATATTCTTTTAATAACTGTCTCTCTCTCTCATTCAGACACTTCTGCCGTCTCAGTACTGGTACTACATGCTGGAACTGGGTTTCTACACCTCCCTTCTCTTCAGTGTGGCATCTGATGTCAAACGTAAAGTAAGTCTGCCATTAGTCATCATTATTTCACCATTATCCCATTGCAAACCTCATCTTTGCATCTCAATGAATCATTTTATTCAAACACTGAATCCGTGCGGACTTCAGTTTTTGAGCAGTGCAGTATTCAAAGCAGCAGCTAATGTTGGGAATCACTGCAGGCTGTTTTGTTTTTGCGGTGAGCTTGATGACAGATGTTTAGATTATGTTTCCATGTGCTACTTTCAGTAATGAGTCATTAAAAGTAGCTACAAAAATGTCTTATTCTTCTGCAAGAGAACTAGATTTCACATGGATCTGAACCACTCAATTTGTAAAAGAAACAATATGAAGAGAAATAACTGATATGTTTAAATCTTTGGGAAGATCACAGTATCAGAATACTTCAATATTTAGACGTATTAGGCTATGCACATATGCACATTTTTTTCCAAACATTCATTAATCTTAGGTAATTCCAATATTTAATAACAAATTGTTAAAAGTTGCAACTGTGTTATTTAATGAGCTAACATAAACTAAAAGTTGTATTTTTTTTAACAAAGATTAATAACTTGTGTAGTTATTGCTCATTGTGAATATTAATGCATTAAATAAGAGATCTTATTGTAAAGTGATACCTATTGGTTTTTATAATTCTTTTGCGCTTTAATCTGTGTACATTTTTTTTACTTTATATATTTTTTGTGTATTGCTTTATTGCATTTAAATGTTCAGTTATTTTAGTTATAAGAAAATAGTTATTAAACCTGTTATACTGTATTATGACACCACTTTTTTGCAAATAAATTTCAATAACATGATAATACCGTATACTGTGATAAAAGCATCATCAATTAATCACAACATGTAAATTGATACCGGCATATCCCTGTGCATATTGCATATTTTTACTTTTTTATTTAAAGAAATGTATTTGTGGCAACAAGAAAAGCAATAAAAGTAATTTAAGAAGGTATTTTCAGCTTGTTTTTTATTTTTATATAAAATGATGGCATGCAGTTGCTTCAAGCAATAGTAAAAAGCTATTTAAAACATCAATTAATGTAAATTGTGATAATCGTAATTAATAATCGACAATTGTGATTTTTGTTATAATCGTACAGCCCTACTTTATATATTTTGTGTATTGCTTTATTGTATTTAAATGTTCAGTTATTTTAGTTATAAGAAAGTAGTTATTAAACCTGTTATACTGTATTATGACACCACTTTTTTGCAAATAAATTTCAATATCATGATAATACCGTATACTGTGATAAAAGCATTATCAGTTAATCACAACATGAACATTGATACCGGCATATCCCTATGCATATTGCATATTTTTCTTTTATTATTTAAAGAAACCAAACCAATGTATCGTTCACATTTATGGTGACGAGTAAAACAATACCAAAAGTATCTTAGGAAGAGTGCTTTTTTTTATTTTTATGTAAAATTATGGCATGCTGTTGCTTCAAACAATGGTGTAAAGATATTTAAAACATCAATCAATATAAATTGTGCTAATCGTAATTAATAATCGCAATTACAATTTAAAGGGAATAATCAACAATTATGATTTTTGTCATAATCGTGCAGCCCTAATTCAAAGTTTGTATGTTTTGAAGCTATATTTAGTTAGTTTATTAATTACTGAATTAATATAGTTTGTTATATGTGAGAAAAAAAATATTATTTATTATTATATATTATTATATGGGGTAAATGTAAAAATAAAAACTGAATCAAAATGTTATGAAAACTATTGTCTCAAAATGCAAAAATTTGAAGTTAAATTATAAATTGTATTTAAAACAATCAATTTTGATTTATTATTAATTTGCAATTATTTAAAAAAAAGCCTTTGTAAAATTTGCATATTCAAAAATAAAATATGAAGTTCTCTGAATGACAAATTAGCCATAGCCATAACTCCTCATTTGAGTGTTTGCATGTAAATTCCAGAGTTGTGAGTAAGGCCGTGTTGCCAGATCTAGTTATTATAAGCATTTTTGGACTTGTTTTTTCCACTTAATGTGATGTTATTAAAATTGAAAGTTGCAGTTCAGGGTTAGGCGATATCGTTATCTTTTTTTTTTTTTTCAAAATGAAAAAAGTTAAACTTATTCTATTTAATTTTATTTTTTGGAGGTGTATTTTGGTATGTTACGGTTACCTGGCAACACTGCCCTTAAACTGATAATAGCCTAATCAAAACTGAGCACATTATAAATACTAAATTATGACAGACATCTTGAGTAGCATTATAACTGGACCTCTGGCGAAAAGAATACATAATATACAAATGTAAAGCTGTGTGAAATATGAACTAATGACACCATGATGGATTTCTGTTTTAATGATATTAGCATCTCTCTCCGTCTCTTGCAGGACTTCAAAGAGCAGATCATTCATCACGTGGCCACTATCATGCTGATCAGCTTCTCCTGGTGTGTTAATTACATCCGAGCAGGAACGCTCATCATGTTCATGCACGATTCAGCCGACTATCTGCTAGAGGTGAGAAAAACAACCACACAAACATCTGACAACATCTCACACATTTACACATCTCGTTTCACTCTCTAACAAATGTTAAGCGGAGACAGAGGCATAATGGGACGTCTATGCCTCATATTCATATTGTCAAACACAATAGACAAGTTTAGAGGTTACATGCAGATATATGCTCTTAAAGTATGTACTTCACTGGAAAGAACAATGTAAAATTGTGCAATAAATTATGAGATATAGTATTAACAGCACATATTGTAGATCATTTCAGTATTTTATGGATGTAGAAAATGTGCACTTCAGGCTAAACTGATTTTTATTTTGTATTTTTTTAAGAAATTAATACTTTTTTCAGCAAGGGCCTAATAAATTGATCAGGAGTGACAGTAAAGACATTTCTAATTTTTAAAATAAACATAAAGACATCAAATAAATGCTGTTCTTTTGAACTCCCTATTCATCTGTGAATCCTGAAAAACAAAATGTATTACAGTTTACACAATAAATATTGTTTTAAACATTGATAATAATCAGAAATGTTTCTTGAACAGCAAATCAGCATCTTAGAATGATTTCTGAAGGATCATGTGACACTGAAGACTGTAGTAATGATGCTGAAAATTCAGCTTTGATCACAGAAATAAATTACAGTTCAACAGATATTCACGTAGAAAACATCTATTTCAAATTATAATAATGTTTCACAATATTACTGTTTTTACCATCGTTTTAACACATTTAGGTTTATACTATGATGTGTCCATTAATTAATCAAATAAAAAAAAAAATTGACCATAAAAGTACTTACAAAAAATTATTTAAAGCTATTAATGTGTCAAATGAGAAAGTATTGGGTAGATATTACAAATTGTAGCTTTCGAAAGAAATATTTTATTTGATTTAACATAAAATTTATTATACATAAACATTTTGGCCACAATGGCCTTACATAAACTAATAATTTGGAGAAAAAAAAATTGTTCATACAATGAAAGTCATTGGTAACCAAAACAGCATTGTTATCAACAGTTTTTAAAATACCTAGTGTTCCACAAAAGAAAAGTTTGACTCTCTAACAAAAGTTAAGTAGAGATAGAGGCATAATAATAATATTGTCAACACAATAAATGATGAGGTATAGTATACAGTCACAGCACATTTTTGCACATATAGTAGGTCATTTTGGTATTTTGAAAAGAAATTGATACTTTCATTGGGTAAGGACACATTAAATTGATCAAAAGTGACAGTAAAGGCATTTATATGTTTCGAAAGGTTTCTGTTTCAAATAAATGCTGTTCTTTTGAACTTTTTATTCATCTGTGAATCAAATAAAATGCATCGGTTTCCACCCAAACATATTAGTCAGCACTACTGTTTTTAACACTGATAATAATCATAAATGTTTGTAAAGCAGCAAATCAGCATATTAGAGTGATTTCTGAAAGATCATGTGACACTAAAGACTAGAGTAATGATGCTGAAAATTCAGCTTTGATCACAGCAATACAATAGGCCTAAAAAAAGTCTGACATGGTGTACAGTACAGATGATGTGAAATCGGATGCTGTATCAGTAGAAAACCCCTTTCCGTCTGTCTCCTACTTCTGTACACATCAGTTTCTTCCCCTCATATCATCTCTCTCTCTCTCTCTCTCTCTCAGTCAGCTAAGATGTTTAACTACGCGAGATGGAAGAACGCATGCAACTACATCTTCATCCTGTTCGCTGTGATCTTCATCATCACACGCCTCATCATCTTCCCTTTCCGGTACACATCTCATCCGTATCTCTCTCTGTCTCCCTCCACACAAATGCTGTCATCAAACAAACATGCCATTTCAGATCTGATTATGATCTGCCAAAAAGATGTACAATTCAAGTTTATTAAGTATGTTCAAGTATATTTTAAGTATACTTTATGTAGTAAGCAGACAAATATCAGTGTACTAGTAGTATACTTTTAACTGCACTATTTCAATATTCCTTAGGACTAAATTGGCCCACTTTCTAGTATATGAAAGTATACTTTTAAGTATGACAGCAGTAAACTTAGAGTTCACAACTAGTTTACACCTATGTTTTTAGTTTGTACTGCAAGTCCACTAAAAGTGAACTTATATATACTGATAGTGTACTAATTAAATACTTTAAAGTATAGTCTCAGTAAACTACTAGTTTAGTAGTTTTATACTGCAAGTATACTCGTAAGTTTTCTTTAAGTGGACTTTACATCATACTTTAAGTATAGTACTATGTCCCTATTTAGGTATTAATTTGTATATGTTTTGTTATATGAATATCTGAACATACAAAACATCAAAAGAAAGAACTGGGTATCTGTTTGTAAACAAAAAACATTTTATTCTAGCTTCATGCATTCTTTTTTACAAACACTTGAATGTTGCTAAGTTTCAAAAATATAAATTAACAAATAAATAAACGACATTTTGAACAAAAAGCAAAAATTAAAAACTATTCATGACAGTCCAAACATAGATGGAGTTGATCAACAGCCCAAAGCTTGACAGTCATTATTACCTCTTCAAGGGTTGACATTTAATTCCATAACGTTACACAGTTTCCCATATCGATGGTTTTGATGCTGTTTTATGTCTGACGATTGTGTTAGATTACATGTGGATTACAAGCATCTGTTGTTT
The DNA here is from genome assembly GCF_049309525.1 of Garra rufa. Taxonomy (NCBI): domain Eukaryota; kingdom Metazoa; phylum Chordata; class Actinopteri; order Cypriniformes; family Cyprinidae; genus Garra; species Garra rufa. The sequence continues at coordinate 44,615,714 of NC_133369.1, forward strand.
CGGTTTCTTCTTCACTTGTGTTTTGGAAATGCTGTTCAGAAGATGTGTAATAGCGCCCCTAGAGTATAACAATGAAACAGATTCTCAGAGCACAAGTAGAGCTCAAATATATTTAGACCTTTCTAAGAATATGTCAAGTATACTTAAATGTCATTCTAAGTATATTTCTGAGAAGCACATAAAAAGTAGACTGAAAGGTGCTAAATTGTTTGATTGAGAACAAAGATGTTAGATTTTTTAATACTGTGTAACATTTCAAATTAGTGTGATGTCTTAGTAGGCAGCTGCCTATGTAGTTTTTTCTTACATTTCTGTCTCTCTCTCAGGATCATGTATTGTACGTGGGTGTATCCCGTGACCCTGTACCCTCCGTTCTTTGGATATTACTTCTTTAACGGGCTGCTGATGATTCTGTTGTGTCTGCACATCTTCTGGGCCGCGCTGATCATACGTTTGGCCTTCCGCTTCTTGAGCAGTAACGTATGTCTGCATGATTTCATGTTTACATTTACACATATGGTCCATTTTATCAGTAACACTTTACAACTTTACAACTTAAAGAAACAGTTCGTCTGAATTTGTACATTTGTACATAAAATGTGACCCTGGACCACAAAACCAGTCATAAGGTTAAATTTGACAAAACTGAGATTTATATATCATATGAAAGCTCAATAAATAAGCTTTCTATTGATGTATGGTTTGTTAGGATAGGACAATATTTGACTGAGATACATCTATTTGAAATCAGAAATCTGAGGATGCAAAAAAATCAAAAAGACTGAGAAAATCACCTTTAAAGTTGTCCAAATTAGGTTCTTAACAATGCATATTACAAATCAAAAATTACATTTTGATATGTTTACAGTAGGAATTTTACAAAAAATCTTCGTGGAACATGAACTTTACCTAATTTCTCAATGATTTTTGGCATAAAAGAAAAATCAAAAATTTTGACCCATGCAATGTATTTTTGGCTATTGCTACAAACAAACCCCAGCGACTTAAGACTGGTTTTGTGGTCCAGGGTCACAAATGTCCTCCCCCTCCGGCCATCCAAAATGTAGATGAGTTTGTTTCTTCATCAGATTTGGAGAAATGTAGCATTGCATCACTGTCTCACCAACGAATCCTCTGGAGTGAATGGGTGCCGTCAGAATGAGAGTCTAAACAACTGATTAAAACATCACAATAATCCACAAGTAATCCACACCACTCCAGTCCATCAGTTAACAACTTAAGAAAGACAAAAGCTGTGTGTTTGTAAGAAACAAATTCATCAAGACGTTTTTAACTTTAAAACTAAGTCCATAATCCATAATAACGCTTCCTTCAGTGACAAAAAGTAATTTGGCCAGAATCAGGAGATATATATGAACAGATCAAGTATCGTTTGCAGTCTAAAAAATATGTGGCTGGATTTTGATGTGAGAGATAACAGAAGATGGACTTTTTCACTGGAAGGAAGCGTTGCTATGGATTATGGACTTGTTTTTTTATCCAGAGGTGACGGTTTGAAGTTAAAAACATCTAAACAATGGATTTGTTTCTTACAAACACTCTTCTCAAGAGTCTTCTCAAGATGTTAACTGATGGACTGGAGTGGTGTGGATTATTTGTAGATTATTGTGGTGGTTTTATTACCTTTTTGGACTCTTAATTTTGACGGCACCCATTCACTGCAGAGGATCCATTGTGAGCAAGTGGTGCGATGACACATTTATCCAAATCTGACGAAGAAGCAAAACCAATTTACAATCTTGGCTGGGCTGCCAGTGAGCACATTTTAAGCATGTTTTCATTTTTGAGTGAGCTATTATTTTAAGCCCACTTCCTTTTAACAAGGGCATAGGCTCACCAGGCACTTTTTTATGGTCACTTTTATGTTTGGAAGTTTGTGAATATCTTTTTTAGAATATCATACTTTTTGTTCTCTGGCAAATACAAGGTCATACAGGTTTAGCATGACAACATGTTTCAGTTTTGGGTAAAATATCCCTTGATGTTCTGTGTGTATATAGAGTATCTGACAAAAGTGAGTTCACTACTCAAATTCCAGCAACCATTTTAGTACATCTTCTCAAGATACAATACTATAGAAAAGAAAACTTGGATATACTTTACAGTAGTCAATGTGCAGTATAGACAATAATGGCTGTATGTTGAGTTATTTTCAGAGGACAGTAAATCTATACTGCTACACAAGCTGCACATTGACTACTCTAAAATACATCCAAGGTTCATTTCTATAGTATTGTCCCTTGAGAAGATATACTAAAATGGTTGCTGAAATGCGAAAGACACTGTATATTTGAAGATCAACCGTTCGTTCTTCCTCAACAGTCATCGGTAGAAGACGAGAGGTCTGATCGAGAGGAGACAGATGAGTCAGAGGAGGAAGAACAGATGAAAAATGGAGAGATAAAGAAGAACAGACCAGCTCAGAATGGCCACTCTATATATAACAACAACCACTCTAAAAAAACTGAGTGATTTCCTGAGCGGACAGGATGCAGAAATGTTCAGAAACCCAGAGATTCTTCCATTCCTGGAGCAGAACAGATACGGGTGAAGAACAGAGGATGGATTGCTGTCTACACTACAGACAAACACACACAAACATGCCATCATCACACGAACACGGGCACGTCGTGGCAAAATCCTCTATCTGGAGGAACAAACAGGGAGCAACGCTGCCTCTATCGACCTAATCTTACAGGAGCAGATCGCCTAAAAATCTAGATCATTTACTGAAGCCATTCCTCTCCTCTGTGACCTTCTTGCAGTCATTTATAGCAAAATGTTCCAACTGCTCTTCCCCATACAATGAAAATCAATAGTGACCACAGCACTCAAGCAAGATTTCCAGTCAGTTCCTGTTCAATAATGTCTCTTGTGGACTGCTTTTATGCTTCTAGAGCTTGAAATTTCATTGAATGGAAGACAGCCATGGAAGCCCATGGAATAAAAAATAAGGTAATTTTTGTGACTCACAATTCAGACTTTGTTTCTAAAAGCAAAAAGTCTGATAAAAACAGAATTCCCAACTTTTTTGGAGATGTGAAGTCAGAATTTGAAAGAAAGTCAAAGAGATACAAAGTTTTTATATTCTGTGGCAGAAATGGGCTTCCGTAGAGAGCAGACATTATGCTAAACTTTTCCTTTGTTGTTCTAAGGAAAGAAGTCATATGAGTAAATGATGACAGAATTATTTTAGGTGACCTGTGCCTTTTAACAGTGCCTTCCTTTCTCTTTTTCACGCCTTGTTTTTGGTCATTTAAAGCAATGCAAGTTACTGCATCAGAGTATAAACACCCATCTATAATACATTATTTTTCAACTGAATACTAAACACATTTAGAAACCAAGTCCAGTCACAATTCACTGGCAAAAAAAAAACGTTAAAACATCTCACGAAGAAGCCACTTTCAACCAAACTGATTTCTGATTGCTCAATGTGCATGAGGAAATCTTTCACCTATTGTAGCCGTATTGAAGAAACAGAACTGTTTTGGTAATGCATTTCCACACATGGAATAAAACATCATAGTGGCTGACTGTAAATAACGCATTTCTGCAATAGCAATGGTTACTAAAAACTAAACTAACAAAAATTGTTGTTTTATCCGATGCTGAATCCACGACTCTAAGGACGATCTGCCTGGATATCATAAACCAAAAATGACTGAGTGCTTCTTAAAGTATGGCCAGATTTCTAACATAGTGTGTAAACCAAAGGAAAATCATGCAATTCACTGCCAGTTCTTTTGACGAGAAAACCACTGCCATTCACTTTATAAATGTGCTATTAAACTCATATTTGCTCTGAAGTTTCTAACACATATTGGCCAGTTGTAGCATGTTCACTTTCACACAGATTCCCAATCTTCACAAGCTGCCAGCCAAAGATAGAATGCATGTGTTGATGCAGTCTGAGTGGTTTAAAAACGTCTAAAAACATCCGGAGCAGCTGAGATGAATTAGGATCTTGTTATTTCTCTGCAGTGCAGCGGCCAGTGCTCTCTACAGATTCAGTCCCACAGCTCTGACTAACCTGCTTCATCTTAATCGTCTCATTCACTTCGCATTTCTTTGTCCTGCTCTGATTTCATCATTCCTCCCTTTGTCCTTAGTCAACTGCCTACCGTTCTCTGCAGTACATTGTTTCAGACGCAGTCGAGTTGATCACAGTGTTATCTTTATTTTGTTTGTTCTTGTGTTTTGTAATATGATGATATTATTATGGAGGATGATGAAAATAAAATACTGTTTGCGAGTCACACTTGATGCCTTTGTTTGAACTCTCAGTTATCAATATTGCTTTAAACACAATTATTTAATTAGTTTTATTTTATTTTGTAAAAGCCCACAGGAATCTCCTAGGAATCCAGGTCTGTAAGATGATAATCTTTATATGTCACATTTGCAGTTAACATACAAACCTTAAAGTAAACCGAAAAATCTATTTACATACATAAGAAATGTTGAGGTTTCATAAAACTGGGTTTAAAAAAACTGTATTTGGAGATAATATAATATTTGACCCTGGACCACAAAACGAGTCATAATGATCAATTTAAAAAAAAATGAATCAATAAGCTTTCTATTGATGTATGGTTTGCTAGGATAGGATAATATTTGGCTGAGATACAACTATTTGAAAATCTGAAATCTGAAAATTTTATACTGAGAAAATCGCCTTTAAAGTTGTCCAAATGAAGATCTTAGCAATGCATATTACTAATCAAAAATTAAGTTTTGATATATTTACAGTAGGAAATTGACAAAATATCTTCACGGAACATCTTTACTTAATATCCTAATGATTTTTGGCATAAAATATATATATATATATATATATATATATATATATATATATATATTTTTTTTTTTTTACTCATATAATGTCTTTGCCTTTTGTGATCCAGGGTCACATGTTATCTGATAATATAATATTAAGTATTTAAGGCCATTTAAGTACTTAAATAAAGACATTTTTATGACTGTATCTTACACTTAAGTACAATTTAATTTTTTTATAATTTTTTTTTTTTTTTGATGTGTTGACTATCATAATAAAGCACATATAAATTACTTGCTTTTTATTTTAGCTGTAGATAAGTTGTTCTATTTTTAATGTACTCAATTGCAATTTAATTGCAAATGTGTAATTACAAATATTATTTAATTAAATATGTGTGATATTCATTATATATATATATATATATATATATATATATATATATATATATATATATATATATATATATATATATATTATAGTAGTATATTATAGTTTATTATAAATGCTTTTCACTACATTAGCAGTAACACTTTTCCAAGACAATAGAAGTAATTATGAAAATTAACCATGGATATTATTATAGTAAAAGTGTATTAACCATGCGGTTTAGATTATGTTACCATTTGCATGATCAGAGTTTAACTACAAATACCATGGTTAATCTATGGTTAGTAAACCAAAACCATGGTTAATTTGTGGTTACCATGGTTTAATGTTTTTTGTAGTAAAACCATGGTTTAATTTTCATAAAAGTATAGTTACATGTAAAGATGCACTTACTTCCTAGTTAATTGAGTCAGAAAAGCACTGAAATATTATACATTTTCATTAAATTACAAATAGCACGCAAATAAGTGTTAAGCACACTTAAGTATATTAGTCTTCTAAGTGTGCTAAAAAATATTTGTGACCCTGAACCACAAAACCAGTCTTAAGTAGCAAAAAAATACACTGTATGGGTCAAAATGATTTTTACTTTATGCCAAATATTTTGTACATTTCCTACTGTAAATATATTAAAACCTAATTTTTGATTAGTAGGCTAATATGCATTGCTAAAAACTTAATTTGGACAACTTTAAAGGCGATTTTCTCGATTTTATTTATTTATTTATTTTTATTTATTTATTTATTTATTTGCACCCTCAGATTCCAGGTTTTCAAAAAGTTATATCTCAGCCAAATATTGTCCTATCCTAACAAACCATACATCGTTGAAAGGCTTATTTAAAAGCTTTTAAATGTTGTTTAAATCCAAAAAAATAAAAACAATGACACTTATTATGACTGGTTTTGTGGTCCTGTCCACATTAGTTTTCCACAAATCTGTCTTCCAGCTGTGTTTACGTTGTAGGACGTCAAAAATGACTAACACTGTCTAAGTATAGTGTACTTCTACAGATGTCGCCTGCGCAGTGTCTAGGGAGCACTAAGCAGTGAACTCTGCGTAGGGACGTTTTGAATCGGAATGCAGCGCCACTCGAGAGACGCTTCCTCGTTGAGTCACGTGATCTTCAAAGGCCACTCCGATTGGTTAATCTTTTACTCATGAAATATGAGTGATCATATTACTGTTTTAAGGTCTTAAGGCAAGTTCTTGTCCTACTTTGCATGATTTATCGGTGCACGTTAATAAAATAATAACAAAAAGTAGATCTGATATCTAAATAAATTGTAAAAAATATAATATAATTTGCTCCAGCAGACGTCTTCAATCTTCTTTTATATTTGAACATGATTTGAACCCCTTCCGACCAATAAGCTATCATACACAGACCACATCCGGTCCCACCCTACAACAGATTTGCATAAATAATGATAATAGCTTTCTGGGAAAATAATAAATTGTATAATTTTAGGGTTTACAATATTACAATATACATTTAGTACCTTATTGCAAAATCACACAAACATAAAGTAAGTACATATAGTAAGTAAAAATAAAAAAACATATGTATTGACTATATTTTAGATATAGCAACGACTTTGGATATAGTCAGAACACATCTTTTTTTAAAAATAATATAGGTTTATCATGTTATGTGTTTTATGTATATTGTTGTGTAGCTTTTATTTTCCATATTTTGGTTATTTTTAGTGTGTTTTACTACTAATACTTTATAATTTAAATTCTATTTCAGTGTATTTTATTGGATAATTTATTAATAATACAATTTTAATAATAAAAAAAAAATTAAAAACACAAGAAAAAACTTGTTTTTTGTAGTAAAACCATGTTTAATTTTTTGTAAAGGTAAGCAGTTACATATAAAGAAGCCCTTAATTGAGTCAGAAAAGAACTGAAATATTATTTATTTTCATTAAATTGCAAATCACCTGCAATTAAGTGTCCGAAAACATTAGACTTTGGATATAGTCCGAACACATCTTTTTAAAAATACTATAGGTGCTATACTATATGTTACATGCATATTATTGTGTAGCTTTTATTTAGCATATTTTGGTTATTTTTTGTGTGTTTTACTACTGCTGCTTTATTACTTTATAATTTAAATTACATTTCAATGTATTTTTTGGGATTATTTATTAATAATAACATTTTAATAATAAAATAATTTAAAAAACACAAGAAAAAAATTTTTTTGTAGTAAAACCATGTTTAATTTTCGTAAAGGTATGCAGTTACATATAAAAGAAGCACTTACTTTCTACTTAATTGAGTCAGAAAAGAACTGAAATATTATTCATTTTCATTAAATTGCAAATTACCTGAAATTAAGTGTCCGAAAACATTAGACTTTGGATATAGTCCGAACACATCTTTTTAAAAATACTATAGGTCATGTTATGTAGCTTTTATTTCTCATATTTTGCTTATTTTTAGTGTGTTTCACTACTGCTACTTTATTACTTCATAATTTCAGTAAATTATTGGATAATTTATTAATAATAAAATAAATTTTACATTTTAATAATAAAATAATACAAAAAAAACCACAAGAAAAAATAATAACATTTAATAAAAATAAAACAAAAATAATAAAATACCAGATTTTTTAAATAAGAAATTACTGTACCCTCCAGGCTGGAGTAATACTGTCTGTGAACGGAGAGTGGCGCGGCTGATCCGCCTAGAGTCTCTGGTTTCCTCCTCTGACGCGCTTCTGTTGCTTACTGAAAGATTACGGGCGCCATTTTGGATCAGGGGAGGTTTTTAAACTGGAAAAAGTCACAGAGCAGGAAAGAGCAAAACAACTCTAAAACATCGGCAAACCCGTCCGTTCGGACCGGCGGCGAACATGACACTCGGTTTGAAGTCATGACATCTGTTTTAAAGTACTTTTTAGAGATTTGGACGAAATAAAACAGCAACAAACAGCGGAGCAGGGACGTTTTGTCGTCAGCTGGGAAAGTTGTTTTGTATATGTTAGCTCACACGAGAACACCTTTACCTGTCGGATATGACATCAGACAATCCAGGTAGCGTATAAAAACGCAATGTTTTCTTCTTAAATGTCTGATTTGTGCTTTTTTTTGCTGATTATAAACGGTTGTGCGGGTTAGCTAGAGCAGCTGTTAGCTTAACTGTTGTGATAGAGCCTATAACACAAGTTTACGGAGTCAAAACCGGACGAAAAGGTACCATTTGTCGTGAGAATAAAGGCTGTTTTTATTAGTAAAGAGCAACGGGGTCAGTGACAGTCTGATCTGACACTTGTGGCAGTGTGTGCTTCAGCTGTCATTCACACACAGGCCCAAAACAACATTCACATGTCATAACACTCATACTGCTGCTCAGACTGGGCTGAAGTACATGGACATATATTCTAAAAGCTCTGCTCATGAAGTGATTTACTGATCTGCATTGCATCAGATTGCTGTATTCCCTGTGTCTTTCTCACTGGTCTCGAATATAAACCTGTTTTGTGGTGTGTAATCTAAGGTATTTGATTTTGACACAGATTTGTTCACAATCCATTGCTTATAGTAAAGATACATGTTCAAATTTAGCTGTCATGATGAGTTATGTTAGGAAAACTAGTGGCAGTATGTAACGCACAGAGTGACTGATAGAAGATATGATGGTGTTTATCACTCAAATAATTGAAAAAATATTCATAAGCATCCAATTTCCACAGTATATTGGTTCCACTTTCCACTATTAAAGCCGTAAAAATGAAAAAAATGTTAAAAAATAGTAATGGGTCATTCCGTGTAAAATCAACCAAATTTAAAAAAAACTTCTTTGGCTCAAATTTTAGATTTTTGCTCATATTTATTCTGAGGAAATAGACATGTATAGTTATGAAAGCCTAAATATTAAATGTCATTGATGAATGTTTACTGAGTAATCATTTTGTAGAAGGAGGTCAAAATGGCATTTTTTTTACGTTAGGGTAAAAATGACTTTAGAAAGATGACAGCATCATAGTGTTACACAGAGATTGGTAGTTATGTTAGTCAAATATGTTGACTTTAGCAGTGTTTGTTGCAATATGTGCCAATGGAGACCATTCAAAAATTGGGAAACGGCACTTTTCAGATTTTTCTCCAAAGTTTGCATGCCTGTAACTCAAGCAGTATTAAAGATATTTGAATGCCCTTTTAGATATTGGGTTTTAATAATTTTTTCTTTTACCATCTTTATTTTTAAGACTCTATGAGATTTGGTTCCAGAGATATTGGAATTTTAATATAGCTTCTTGAGTTATAGGCACGCAAACTTTGGAAAAAGAATATTTATGGCACTCAGACTGGTATGTCCAATGCAGGTGTCTTAACAGAAAGAAATGAGATGCATCTCCAGTTTTAACATGATTTGTTCCTTAGACATTCCTCTGTAAAATAAAAGAAGTAATGTGATTTTTTTAAACTGACCCACATTTGGTTTGTGACCACTGAAAATGTGTACATTTTAATGATTTACTCCTGGACCCATATTGAAGTTCGAATATCTCTGGAACCGAGTCTCATAGGGCATTAAAAATAAAGATGCCAAAAGGGCATTCAAAATATTACAGGCATGCAAACTTGAAAAGTGGAGAAAACCTTGAAAAGTGCTGTTTTCCCATTTTTGAATGGTCACCATTGGCACATAATGCAACAAAGATAGCTAAAATCAAAATATTTTACTTAATTTAAATTAATTAAATTAATGTTTATTGTACCTTATTGCCTGTGTGTTTTATTGTCAATGTGTAATAAACTAAACATCAGTCTGTAGGACCTGCTTAGCTTGGGACCAAATGCTGGTTTATAATATTGATAGAAATGATTTTATTATTAAGACATTTGTGACTTGTGACCATAAAACCAGTCATAAGTGTCCATTCTCAAAATTGAGATTTATACATCATCTGAAAGCTGAGTTAATATGTTGTCCATTGATGTACAGTATGTTAGGAAAGGACAATATTTGGCCAAGATACAACTATTCAAAAATCTGGGATCTGAGGGTGCCAAAAAAATCCAAAAACCTGGAAAATCACCTTTTATCCAAATGAAGTTCTTGGCAATGCATATTACAAATGATAAATTAGGTTTTGATATATCTACTGTGGGAACTTTACAAAATATCTTCATGGAACATGAACTTTACTTAATATCCTAATGATTTTTGGCATAAAAAAACATCTATGCTACTCATGATTGGTTTTGTGGTCCAGGGTCAGATTTGATACTATGTTTGCAACCCTTTTACCAAAATGTGTAAGACGTCTAAATATGCAATCAATTTAATTCCAGGTTTCTTTTTTAGATTAAAAAGCCCTAATCCAAATAAGTTAATAAAAAAGCAAACTATCAAAGTCAGTTTTATTACAAGAATTCAAATCGTTAATGTTTATTGTACCTTATTGCATGTGTGTGTTATATTTTCGATGTGTAATAAACTAAATATCACTCTGTAGGACCTACTTAGCTTGGGACCAAATGCTGGTTTATAATTATTTTAAAGACATAAGTGGAGTGGACCACAAAACCAGTCATAAGGGTCAATTTTTTAAAATTGAGATTTATGCATCATCTGAAAGCTAAATAAATATAGTGAAATCTGGAATCTGAGGGTGCAAGAAAATCTAAATATTGAGAAAATCACCTTTAAAGTTGTCCGAATCAAGTTCTTAGCAATGCATATTACTCTTCAGAAATTAAGTTTTGATATATTTGCGGTAGGAAATATACATGGAACATGATCTTTACTTAATATCTTAATGATTTTTGGCATTTAACATTTTAACCCATGCACTGTATTTTTGGCTATTGCTACAGATAAACATGTGCTACTTAAGATTTTGTGGCTCAGGGCCACATTGCATGTAAAATGTTCTCGATTTTACAAATTTAAATGTAATGTTTTCACTTAATTTTTCTCATTTTATGTGTGACACAAGAATGTGGGGCACAGCTAATCCTAACTTTGATAATTGTTATTGTGACGCCATAATTACAAATTGCAAGAAAGAAAAGTATTTATTTTATTTCATTATAATTAGGGCCGGGACTTTAACGCGTTAATTTAGATTAATTAATTACACAAAAATAACGCGTTAAATTTTTTTAACGCATTTTAATCGCACTTAGTTTTGCACCGCGGAACGTTTCTCACTGGATGAGATTAAGCGGGCCGATTATACTGGAGCACCAACTAGCGTTCATATGGCTCTGGTTCAGACAAGCTGCGTCCGTCCTAAATAGTATTGTATGTCCCAAATCGTAGTATGTTTAAAAAAGTATTCCAAAGATTCCCGGATGGTCTACTACTTAACGATCAATGCACACTCTTAACGACTAATATTGCCCGCAACACACTGCGCCGTGAACGAGGATTCAATTAGAACTACAAACACGCATAAAAAGTGTTAAAAAACTACAAACATGGAGGATATGCGCGACCAACGGACAGGTAGAGAAAGGGGTTTGAGTGATAAATAATCAGTATGTAACCTGATAAAAAATATTTTTTAAATGTTATCCGCGTTATATTCCATGTGCAGCAACATTTATAATGATAGGTTTGGTAATTAACGTTTAAATGCATAATTAAGCAAACACAAGAGCAGAGTTCTCGGCATGAAAGACTCGTTAAAGAACGTGCCTCTTGCTACACTTAATGGCAATATTGCACTGGTCTGTTGGACTTGGTTGAACAAAAATAAACAATATTTTGTTGCTTAAGCTTATGTATTCAGTCATTATTCAATGGTATACTAAAAATCCATGTAAAAATCTTACTTCTCACTGTTCTCAGGTCAAATATTTATATGCGATTAAAATGCGATTAATTTCGATTAATTAATTACAAAGCCTCTAATTAATTAGATTAAATTTTTTAATCGAGTCCCGGCCCGAATTATAATATAAATTACTTAAATGCTGTATAAGGGTGTATATGGGATTTTATGCCACACCATTTGTTCAAAGTAGATTTGAAAACTGTCACATATATCGATCTGTCATTTTATACAGACTTTGGAGATTAAAGCATGTGAACAATTTTGAGATTGTGTAAATCATTGTGATGCAATGCATTTCTTTAGCCTTTTTTTATTTAAAACAATATTCTGCATGTTATTAGTCCTGATTGTTTGATGGTGTTTGTGTTCCAGATATGCCAGATGTGTCGTCACTGGCCATGGCCACACAAGCTGGATCTCATGCTAACAGTGCCGCTGGTGTGTCAAAGGCCAACAACAAACGACAAGCCACGTAAGTCTGACTGAGCGTCAACATGACCCATATAATAGTACTAATCATTATTAAATGCTTCAGGCAGTTTTAAATTAATCTCAGTCAACAAAACATTCTTCTGTCATCATTTCACATTGCTGTATTCGATGAAGCTCAGAAAGAAATCGTTTGGAAAATGTGTAACTGGAATAGAATACATGGGCACTGGTTTAAAAGACCGTTCATGTTAAGTAAAATATCAATCTGACCGCATTGACGTTGTTAGTTGAGAACAAATCTTGAACTGAGCTGAGCTGAATAATGACACTAACTTCTATGAAATCAAAGCATATTGAACTAAATTGAATCAACTCTAAACTGTCTTGATCTGAATAATGACACTATTGTCTTCTGTAAAGCTGCTTTACAGCTGACATTGAATTTGTTTCATAAGTGATGCATTTTGCAATGTGAACTGTTATTTTCCTGTTTATTCTTGTGAAGCTGCTTTGAAAGCATCTGTATTGTGTAAAGTGCTATAAATATATAACTTGACTGAGGTTTTCAAGCTCAAAAATGGAAAAAACGCCATGATTACTTGTACGCTGTGTTCCTAACAGCATGACTTAAAGGTAAAACCAATTTAATGGCACTTTGTATTATTTCGCATTTGTTGATAAAGAGCAGCGTGAACTTTTCTCTAGATGTCTCCTTTTGGGTTACACAGAAAGAAAGTCTCAGGTGTTTGCGCCAACTGTTTCTTAACACCATGCGTGACTGGAGAGCTGAACGTGGTTTTGCTAACTGCTGCTTTCCGGAGGCAAATTCCTAGGAATGACACTTTGGTTTTGGCCAACAATAGTGAACTTGTTTATTGAGTGTCTGTGGTTGATTTGATTCGAGTGGGAGGAGAAATGCGGGAATGTTTGAATGTCATCTTTGCAGTTGTGCAATATCACTGACTAATGTGAATTTCCCTGGTTTCCAGCTCGGACTTTGATGACGACGACGGAGGCAAATTGTTCAGGTTAGTCATGCTGTGACTCAAGGGTTCGACTGGGGTTTGAACTATGATGACCTGCCTGTCTCATAACTGTACTCAACAATGTGTCTTTCCTTTTGTTTTGGATTCTCAGGTGTGATGATGATGGAGGCGGATCGAATGACAAGGAGAGATTTGCCAGGTATTGATTGATGGAAATCAGAGTGCATGAAAAATACAAATATGATCTTCTGTTCTCAGGAATCAGATTGTGCCTGGCATCGCCTACATGTGCTGGCATCATTATGGTATTCATAGTGAAGTTTCCAAACACACTTCCTGTCTGCTAATGTTTGGCCAAACTGACAGTCCTGACCCAAACTCAAACTTACTAACTTATTATTTTAAGCCAAGTTTCTGTCTTTACTTATTCAATTGGACTGCCAAATGTAGAAAATTGTACACTAAATCCACAAAAAATGTAAATGTACAGTACAGACCAAAAGTTTGGACACACCTTCTCGTTCAAATGAATGAGAAGGTGTGTTCAAACTTTTGGTCTGTACTGTATATTTTTCTGTTTATTAAAGTTTTTGCTCTACATTTGTGCAGTTTTCAGTGGGTTAGTGATATTTTTTAAATATATATATATAAATTAATAAATATTTTTTAAATGGGTTATTATACAAAAACTGCTTTTTTATGTAAAATTCACTTTATAAAAGACCCACATTTCTAACTTTAATTCATGGGGATAACATGGATAATTTCACATGGTTTAGTGTAAGATCTTTGCCCATCTTTTGGAAAATCCAGTTTTAAAAGTAAAAAAACAACTACAAATAACTTTTACCAGTAGGTGGCTGCAGAGCTCCACTATTTGCTATTTGACCACCTGAAAGATATTTTTTCACAAGTTTTTTTCAGTTGAATTCATATCTACAGTACAGACCAAAAGTTTGGACACACCTGAATGAGAAGGTGTGTCCAAACTTTTGGTCTGTGCTGTATATTCAATAATGCACAGTTTTTTCTTACCAAGATGATAGATGCCACTCCCCGAATTAAACATGCAATTGAGTTCATATAAAAAAAAAAAAGTAGCTTACTGCTGTTTGACACATTTAAGGCAAGTCTCTACAGGCAAAGGCATTTTTTCATGCGCTGATCAATTTTGAGAGCTATTTTTGTTTTGTAACATGTCTTCATTCAGACTAGTGGAAACATACAAAATAAACATTTAAATTATTTTTGCATTTGATTTCAGTTGCAATACATACACTATCAGTCAAACATTTTTTAAACGGTAAGATTTTTTAATTTTTTATTTCTCACCAAGCATGCATTTATTTGTTCTAAAGTACAGCACTAACAGTAAAATTTTGAAATATTTGTACTATTTAATGTAAATGTTTTCTATTTGATTATATTTTAAAATGTAATTTATTTATGTGATTTCAAAGCTGAATTTTTAGCATCATTACTCCAGTCATGTGAGCCTTCAGAAATCATTCTAATATTCTGATTTGCTGCTCAAAAAAGCAATTATTAATATTATTATGTTGAAAACAGCTGAGTAGAATTTTTTTCAGGTTTCTTTGATAAATAGAAAGTTCAGAAGAGCAGCATTTGTCTGGAATAGAAATCTTTTGTAACATTTTAAATGTCTTTACCATCACTTTTGATCAATTTAAAACACCCTTGCTAGATAAAAAAGTATTAATTTCTATCATTTCTTTTCCAAAAGAAAAAAGAATGATACTGACTTTTGAGGCTTTTGAATGGTATGATGTATAATGTTACAAAAGCTTTTTATTTTTATTTGGATCTTTCTATTCATCAAAGAATCCTGAAAAAATTACTAAATTGTTTTAAATATTTATAATAACAAAAAAAAAAATCTTGAACAGCAAATCAGCATATAAGAATAATTTCTGAAGGATCATGTGACACTGAAATTTGTAGTAATGATGCTGAAAATTCAGCTTTGATTGCAGAAATAAATAGCATTTTAAAATACAATCAAATAGAAAGCAGTGATGTTAAATAGTAAAAATATTTCACAGTTTTACTGTTTTTGCTGTACTTCAGGCTTGGTGAGCAGAAGAGACTTCTTCAAAAACATACAAAAATCTTACTGTTCAAAAACTTTTGACTGGTGTTTTTTCTCTACTTCAGCAGCGCTTAAATCATACATACAGCTTTATTTTCTAATTTATATTCTGAAGGGTTTATTCACACTGATTTATATAATATTTTATTGGTATAAATTTGGTGAAAATATATACTTTTTAAAGATGTTGACAGTTTTTTTCTGATTCATGGCGTTATAAAAATAATTTTGAACCTGGCTTTAAGTTCCTAAAGTATTTTAATTGAAATCGAAGAACAAACTGGTTCATTTTGAACAAAATCTGGCCAATTTAGTTAGTTAGAAAGGAAAACGTTACCCTAACTTTTAACTGCCATTAGTCCAGGATGACTGAACTTTGAACAGACAGAAAAAAACTCCTGGAAATATTATTTCTTGTGTAGTATACACTAATACTGTAATCTAGTATTTTATTCAGAATGAAGCCCACGAGTCTGTCAGTGTCTTGCACTGTATTTCATGTTTTTCTTTTGAGCGTTTCTTCCCTGTCTTCTTTTCTCAGGCCGTTTGAAGAGGCTTTTTCTTTCAGCTCTCATGAGATCGTTCATACACATTTGTTTTGTCATGGATAGATGAGAGTCGTCTCATTTGACGAGCACATTGATGCAGTCTTTATTTGCTTATTCATCCATCTCTGTCTCTCTTCCTCCTCCCTCGTTTTTCTCGTCGTTGCTTTCTCTCGACCTTTTCTCTGTTCCTGCTCTCCCCATGATTCCATGCGCCGTCCATCTCTCATGACCTCCTGACCGCAGGGAGAATCACAGCGAGATCGAGCGCAGGCGGAGGAATAAGATGACCGCTTACATCACGGAGCTGTCAGACATGGTGCCCACCTGCAGCGCTCTGGCACGCAAACCAGACAAGCTCACCATCCTGCGGATGGCCGTGTCGCACATGAAGTCGCTCAGAGGACCCAGCAGCAGCACCGATGGAGCATATAAACCCTCCTTTCTCACAGACCAGGTTTGCCAACAGCTTTGATTATACAAATGTATTGATTCCTCATTGCAAGTAAAGCAAGTTACATAATAATATTACTTTTTCCAAGTAACTAGTCATTTTTAGTTATTTTTCAAATAAGTAACGCCAGTTACTTTTCCCCCATTTATTAATTAAAAGCTCTCTAAAGATGTTACTTTAGTTCTAGAATAAACGTGAACATGCATTAATTCATCTCACTCACTAAAAAACAGATACATGACCCTGGACCACAAAACCAGTCATAAGGTTAAATTTGACAAAACTGAGATGTATACATCATATGAAAGCTCAATAAACAAGTTTTCTATTGATGTATGGTTTGTTAGGATAGGACAATATTTGACTGAGATACATCTATTTGAAATCAGAAATCTGAGGATGCAAAAAAATCAAAATACTGAGAAAATCACCTTTAAAGTTGTCCAAATTAAGTACTTAACAATGCATATTACTAATCAAAAATTACATTTTGATATGTTTACAGTAGGAATTTTACAAAAAATCTTCATGGAACATGATCTTTACTTAATTTCTTAATGATTTTTGGCATAAAAGAAAAATCAAAAAATTTGACCCATGCAATGTATTTTTGGCTATTGCTACAAACATACCCCAGCGACTTAAGACTGGTTTTGTGCTCCAGGGTCACATATTACTTTTTCCAAGTAACTAGTAAAGTAATGCATTACTTTTTAATTGACAAGAAAATATCTGAGTTACTTTTTCAAATAAGTAATGCCAGTTACTTTCCCCCCATTTATTAATTAAAAGCTCTCTAAAGATGTTACTTTAGTTCTAGAATAAATGTGAACATGCATTAATTCATCTCACTCACTAAAAAAACAGATACAGTATTCCTCAAAATGAATAAAAACACTGAAATTCAACACAAACCTGCAATAATTAAATATGTTAAATAATACAAATATCCTTTATGTATTTAATCCCATTTTATTAACCGATGTCTTTGCTGCCAACCTTCGATGATCCAATTCATCCATACTAATAAGCAAAAATTACTCAAGAGAATCTAACATTTATTTTTCTTTTTTTATTGCTGAAGAGTTGACATTTTTTCTTCTGCGGTCTACTGTACAGACGTCAATTTACTTTTCTCTAAGCCTGAGGCTTTTGGTGTGAAAAGGCAATTACATTTGCCAAAAAATAGAACTTTCATATTAAAAACAAACAAGCAAGCCCTGGCCAAGTAAAAGTAACTTTCCATCAAAGGTAGCTAATGTAATTAGTTACTTTTTAGGCAGTAAGTCAATATTGTAATGCATTGCTTTTAAAAGTAACTTTCCCCAACAACTGCTGTTATCTTCTTATATTCTTACTTAAAGGGATACTTCATCCAAAAATAAAAATGATTATTTATTCATTATTTACCAGCCCTCAAGTTGTTTCAAACCTGCATGAGTTTCTGTTTTGAATAATGTTGGAAAACAAAGAGTGGTCGGTTCCCATTGACTTCCATAGTATGAAAAAAAAAATGGGGACCAGAAACTATTTGGTTACCAACATTCTTCAAAACAAAATTCTTCTTTTATGTTCAACGGAAGAAAGAACTTTAGGTTTGGAACAACTTGAGGGAGTAAGTGATGACAGAATTTTTGGACAAAATAATTTTTTACAAAGTAAAAAAATAAGAAGATATTGGCCCAGTTTCACAGACAGGGTTTAGACTAAGCCAGGATTAGGTCATGGTTCGATTAGGACATTTAAAATTTGTTTTATAAACAAGCTTAGAAAAAAACATTACTGGTGTGCATCTTGAGACAAAACAAAGGCACTGATATATTTTTAGATCAGTCAGTTCTGGTTTCTTTCAGTTGAAACAGTTTAGAAAATGATCTTTCAAGAATTCTTTGCAGATAATTTCGTTGTCTGAAATCCTAAAAAGTCAGGAATATTTTTATACTTTCTTTTTTCACTTTAATTTGAAAGTCTTAGTTTTTTATATTAGTTTATTGGTAGTTTTGATGTGTGTATATATAGAATTTATTAATTTTTATTTATGTTTAGATTATTATTTAGTTATTTTAGTAATTTGACTAAATTAAAATGATTGAAGCTGAATAAAAAATGTTTGCTTTGTTTAGCATTATTTAGCAGTTTTAGTTTAAGTATTAGTTATCGATAATAACTCTGGTGAAGAAAATAGTTTGCGTGATTATAATGATTATTGCCTTTGGTGCCTTTGAGGTGTTTTTCACTGAACTGATAAGCAAGTCTTTGCCAATAAATTCCCACTCAGTCAAATACCACCAGTCATTTCCTCTTAATGAAAAAATTTTAAGAAAGTATTTAAGATGTTCTTCAAGAATTGAAAATCTGGGATTTTAACTCAACCTCTTAAGCTCTTTGGCATTTTTGGATTTTGGCATACACTGCAAAAAAAAAAAAAAAGGCTTGTCTTACTTAGTATTTTTGTCTTTTTTCTAGTCAAAATATGTAAAAATTCTTAAATTGAGATTAATTTACTATATAAGCAAAATTACACAAAATATTTAGTTTTGTTTCCAGGGGGGAAAACTAAATTAAGTGTGTTTTTCTTAAAACAAGTAAAATTATCTCCCTGTGGGGTAAGTAAAATACTCTTGTTGTAAGAATATTTTACTTACCCCACTGGCAAATAATTTTACTTGTTTTAAGTAAAGTTTACTTAATTTAGTTTTCCCCCCTGGAAACAAGACTAAATATCTTGCGTTATTTTGCTTATTTAGTAAATGCATCTCAATTTAAGAATTTTTTGATCTTTTGACTAGAAAAAAGACAAGACTTATTATCTTATGTTATGTAACATAAATGTTAAATTGATGCATGTTTTCTAAAAGTTTAGATTGTAAGCTTTCAAAAGATACTATATACAGTGCCTTGCAAAAGTATTCATACCCCTTCATTTTTTTCACGTTTTGTTGCAGCATTATGTTAAACTGCTTTAAATTAGTCAATTTACACTCCATACAGCATAATAAACACAAAGCAAAAAACAGAATTTATTAAAAATAAAACACTGAAATAACTACATTGCATAAGTATTCATACCCTTAACTCAGTCCATAGTTGAAGCACCTTTACAGCCTCAAGTCTTTTTGGGTCTGATGTGACCATCTTTGCACATCTGCATTTGGCAATTATCTGCCTTTCTTTGCCTCAACCTTTTCACCTCTCCATCTCTGTCAGCTTGGACATTTTCTAGAGTCCTAGTTGTTCCAATCGTCTTCCATTATGGAGAATGCTTCTGTCAACCTTCAATGCAGCAGATTTGTTTCTGAACTCTTCTCTAGATCATCGCCTTAACGCAAGTCTGTCACTGAGCTCTACAGGCAGTTATCTTGGTTTTTGCTCTGATATGCATTTTCAGCTTTTAGACATTTTCTGAGAGGTGTGTGTCTTTCTAAATCAGACTCATTCAAATGAATTCGCCACAGTTTCACTCCACTCCAAGTGTAGGAACATCTAGAGGCAATATGAATGCTCCTGAGCTAAATTTCGAGTGTCCCAGAAAAGGGTATGAATACTTATGCAACGGGAGCTTTCAGTTTTTTATTTCTAATAAATTCGCAAAGTTGTTACAAACCTGTTTTGTGCTGTCATTATGGTGTATGAGATGCAGATGTGGGGGGAAAAAAAGTAATTTAAAGCAGTTTAACATAATGCTGCAACAAAACAAAATGTGAAAAAATTAAGGGGTATGAATACTTTTGCAAGGCACTGTACTTGTGTTTAACACAAATAATATAAAAAAAAAAAAAAAATCCTATTACAATATTTCTTTCTTAAGAATACATGTGTAAATTTGACATTAGAACCTTATTTTTCAGTACCCGAACTGAATATTTTCATGTTTTTTAACTCTCAAAACATGTTTGCATATCTCTCCTCTCTCTCTGTAGGAGCTGAAGCACCTGATTCTGGCGGCAGCTGATGGTTTTCTGTTTGTAACGTCGTGTGAGACGGGCCGTGTGGTTTATGTGTCGGACTCTGTCACACCGGTTCTGAACCAGGCTCAGTCGGATTGGCTCGGATCTTCGCTCTACGACCAGCTTCATCCAGACGACGCAGAGAAACTCAGAGAGCAGCTGTCCACCAGTGAGAACAGCAACAGCGGTGAGAAATGGCTCTACGTTTGCCGTCCTTTGTGTTGTCAGTCTTTTAGGGTTTAACTCATGTTCCTCTTTTCTGACTGTAGGTCGGATGTTGGACATGAAATCAGGCACGGTGAAGAAAGAGGGCGGGCAGGCAACCGTGAGGATGAGTATGGGCGCACGCCGCTCCTTCATCTGCAGGATGAGGTGAGGAACAGGAAGAACAAAACAAGCAACAGACCTTTTTAGCTGGTGCTTCAGTGTGTCTTTTTGCTGTCAAATCAGTAGAGGTGCTTTCGGATCACTATCGGCCGGTAATCCCTTTGGGATGTTTGATGGCTTGACTTGATTCTACATGAATTGTTCTTTAAAAAAAATCATTGAGTCTCAAATCTGATCATCAGGATTTTTTTAGGAACGTTTCCATCCAGAAGCTTTACTTCCACTGTTCCTCAGTGGAGGAATCTTCCCAAGCCTTCAGAACATTTCACTTTTTTTGAGAAATATTTATTTGTTCGTCTAATCTCTCATTGCATTATATATTGGATCATTTCAATCTCATTTTACTAAGACATTTTGGAGATATAGAGGTGACTGAAATGTAAATAATTGTATGTTAGTATTTGCAATACTGTTATAAAGATCGGTTTGACTTACATTACAAGTATCAGACCTTCATCTTACATTTTGTTCATGTAAATATCAGAATCTGCACCAGATGGCATATTTTTGCTCAGTTTGGGTCCCTCAATAAAACTGAGCAGTTTTTTCCTTCATTTTCTCACTATGTCAGACTATATGAGTCGTAAATGCCTGATGTATCAAATATGATTCTCAACGAAAACATTTTTTTTTTAGATTTTGTTTAACTTTTTAAATGTCATGCATTTACTTCCCCATATGTGACCCTGGACCACAAAACCAGTCATAAGGTTAAATTTGACAAAACTGAGATTTATACATCATATGAAAGCTCAATAAATAAGCTTTCTATTGAATTGATGTATGGTTTGTTATGATTGGACAATATTTGGCCGAGATACATCTATTTGAAAATCAGAAATCTGAGGGTGCAAAAAAATCAAAAAGACTGAGAAAATCACCTTTAAAGTCGTCCAAATTAGGTTCTTAACAATGCATATTACTAATCAAAAATTACATTTCGACATGTTTACAGTAGGAATTTTACAAAAAATCTTCATGGAACATGATCTTTACTTAATTTCCTAATGATTTTTGGCATAAAAGAAAAATCTAAAATTTTGACCCATGCAATGTATTTTTGGCTATTGCTACAAACATACCCCAGCGACTTAAGACTGGTTTTGTGCTCCAGGGTCCCATATTACAAATAAATCCTAATCTAATCCTGACAAACTATATATCATTGCATATCAAACTGTATATCATGGGGGTCTAAGACTCCCAAATAGATATTTACCACTGTTTTGTGTTACGAATTGTGTAGGAAATGAATAGATTAATTTATGACAAGAGTTTACCTCAAAAAATCCACATCATAACAGGAGTTCTGACCTTTATCACAAAAAGACTTTTTCCCTATCGTGCTTTAGAAATTATATATCAATTAAAAACTTAAAATCTCAAAATTCATCCTTTGAAAACCATTTTAAAATCAGACATTGCATTACCGTTGAAAATGTACATCAAAATCATTTTTACAAAATGTTTTCGTTCATGGATTATAAAAATGTATGTTTGGATGTGCATTTTCATATCTATGTTCTACCTGGAAGTGACAGGTTTAAAGGTTTAAAGTAAATTGTTTTTTAAAAGTTGTTAAAATTAAAAAGGAATATGCTGTTTGCATACATGAAAAACAAATGTGACCCTGGACCACAAAACCAGCCATATGGGTCAATTTGTTGAATTTTTTGAAAGTCATAGAATAACAGAATAAATAAGCTTTCTATTGATGTATCTGCCAATATTTGGCTATTTGTAAAGTGTGTTTGTGTTTCTGTGTTCAGATGTGGAGTGTGTCCTGTAGAGCCGGTGTCCATGAACAGACTCAACTTTCTGAGAAGCAGAAACAGGTAAGCACTTCTCTGTCTGTATCAGTGATGCGCGGGTTACCCTCGGTTACGAGTCATCCAAAAATATTTGTAATGATATTCGGGTCGCGGTCGGTCGGGTCGTTTGAAATAAAGATGCCAATTAAACCTTTGTAATTTAGATAGTACTAGACACAATTTTCTATGAAATACATAGACCTACACTTTATTGGCTGAATAATATTTACCTTTTGAATGTTGAGCGTTATTAGCTAACTGTTGAATAAATGCTGACGCGGGATTTCCCAACACGTTGAACTGAGCAATGCCATTGTACCATTTTAATAGACTACTTTTAAACGCATATAGCTCAGTAATGTCCGTTTTATGTGTTTGCTGAGAGCAGTGTTGTTTTCGTTGACGCCACTTTTTTTCATGAGGATAACGAGACGATGACGAGATAAAAATGGCTCGTTGATGACTAAAACATGACGAGACGTGTGTGAGTTTTCGTTGACGAGACGAGAATAGACAAATGTTAGTGGGTGGTCCGTCAGATGTTTAAAATGCATGACATTTCCGCTTATTGTGCATGCCAATTAAAACTTAAAAAGTATCTGACGCTATGGCAAGCCGTTTTAGCGTTAAATACTCTTTGCTATACTAGTATGGCAAGCCGTTTTAGCATTCCATCCTTGTTTGTCTTTTATGTTCTAAAACATTCCTTCATTATTGTAATTATTGGTGAAAATAGTCGATCCGGAAGCTCACATTGTGTTGAACTATAGATCTGCTATTTTCAGAACTTATAAGTGACACTACCCAACAGCGAAATACTTACTGACCTACATTAATTTGTTAAAAGACTACTTTTTTCCCTTTTTTTGACTAAAACTAGACTAAAACCTTTTTGACTTTTCGTCGACTAAAATTGGACTAAAACTATCACATATAGAAGTGACTAAAATTTGACTAAAACTAAGAAGCATTTTAGTCCAAAAGACTAAGACTAAGACTAAATCTAAGATGGTTGTCAAAAACAACACTGGCTGAGAGGGGGTGGGATTTTTGTTGGTAAAGTTGGGGGAGTGACACACACTTCGATTAGACTGGATAAACACATGCAGCATCTTAATTGTTAAGAAAATGATATTCCTAATAAATGTCTCGAATATTTTGATTATGTCCAATGCTTCTCTTTCTTTTTGGAATTATTAGACCCATTTCACTGTCTTTTCAAATGCCTAGGTCTGTTTAATGTCCTTAATTATAAAATTTCTAGCTCTATTTTTAAACGTTTATTCAAGCAATAATATATAAATGATCTCATGTATATGCTTGTTTAAAACCAGGGATTAAAACCGAACTCCAAGTAAAAACGGTATTTTTTTCTTTACATTTCCAGAGAGCGAAACGAACGAAATTAAACATAACTTAATAAATTCAAAGCACTATAATTTCCTTATTCATTTGATACAACTATTATAGCTATACAAATATAAACTAATATTATTTTGTCATATTCGTGTTTCCTGAATTTATATATGAAAACTTCGTTTTGAAGTGCATTCGTTATGTTTGTGTAAGAAAATTCGTTAACCTAGCCTATTAAGTTCATTTAATATTCTTGATAATTTTTAGAAGAAGTTAAAAGTTAAGAAACAATGAATTAGCTTGTAGTCTATATATATTTAGGGCTATAGGCTAATCTTTTTCTTAACTTTTATTACACTGTAGATCGAAACAAAATAATTCTTGATCATATTTAACATCGGAGAATCACTGACATAATTTAGAGCACTTCGAAAACGAAACTACTTAAATCTGTATAAAGGAAAGACAAAATAAATCACATGATAAATCACAATCTGTATTTTTCTTGTAATCAAGAACATGTCTTTTGACAAAAGCATCACTGGTCTGTATATATAGATCTAAATTTACAAACAGATGCAGATGAAGACCATCTCTTTCTGTAGGAATGGACTGGGTCCTCCTAAGGAGGGTGAACCGCAGTATGTGGTCGTGCACTGCACAGGCTTCATCAAATCCTGGCCTCCTGCAGGTAACACCATCCACAACACAATACACAGGAAGTGGCCTATTGTTCAGAGAGAGCTGAGCTGAGTCCTCAATGTCCAGCCAAAACACAACTGAGGCTCATATTGTCCCCTTATCCCCTCTTCCAGGAGTGAATCTTTCTGAAGAGGAGGCTGATAATAATCAGGGAAATCGTTTCTGTCTAGTCGCAATTGGACGGCTACAGGTACTTTTCTTCTTCCGTTTTATTTCAGTTTCCAAATGAATTAGTTTTTCAAAAAATAGATTGCGCAATTTTGTCATCATTTACTCATACACTTACTCATGATATCCCATTTCTTACTAATAGAAGGGCATGGTCACGCTGCTCTTTATCTTTATTCACTTAAATTGTTTGTGTAAGAGCAGTATCAACTAAACCTCTTCCTTTGTGTTTCTATGTACACACGAGAAAGACGTAATTGTTTGGAATGACATTAGGGTGAAATAAAATGATATAATGTTCCCTTTTGGATTATTCAGATATCTCATTTATGGACAAAAATATAAAATTAATATAAAATTAATATAAAATTGTGGGAATGGAAAGGAATGTTTATTTGTTCATTATTGTGTTGCACTGCATTGGATTTAAATATCCTACTAAGACCAGTTATATCATAATATTACGCATTACTTTTTAATTGACAAGAAAATATCTTTCTCAAATAAGTAAAGCCAGTTACTTTTCCCCCCATTTATTGATTAAAAGCTCTCCTGTCCCCATGTTGAGAGAAATCGTGAGTATAAATGTCTAGAATAAATGTGAACATGCATTAATTCATCTCACTCACTAAAAAAACAGATCCAGTATTCCTCAAAATGAACAAAAACAAAGAAATTAAAGGCAAACCTGCTATAATTAAATACGTTAAATAATACAAATATCCTTTATGTATTTAATCCCATTTTATTAACCGATGTCTTTGCTGCCGACCTTCGGTGATTCAGTTCATCCATACTAATGCCAAAAAAAACTCTGGATAATCATTTGTTTTTTCTTTTTGTATTGTTGAAGAGCTGACATTTTTTCTTCTGTGGTCTACTGTAGAGACGCCAATTTACTTTTCTCTAGTTCTGAGGCTTTTGGTGTGAAAAGGCTTTTACATTTGACAAAAATAGAACTTTTTATATTAAAAACAAACAAGCAAGCCCTGCCCAGATTTAAAAAGTAACGCAAAAGTAACGAAACGCATTACTTTATATAATAAGTAACTAAGTAACGCAATTAGTTACTTTTTTAGGGAGTAACTCGATATTGTAATGCATTACTTTTAAAAGTAACTTTCCCCAGCACTGACTAAGACACATACAATTTTTCCTTAATTTGGGCCTCTGATTAAAAAAAGGAGTTTTTCGTATATATTTTGGCTGTATCATACTCTATAAACCATAAAAGCCTTACAGATTAAATATAATACTCAACAACAAACGCAGTTTCTCGTTTTCAAGATTTTCTTTTAAAGGTTCCATAAACTGCTCGTTTTACAACATTAAATTTAGAATTTTGTCATTCCAAGCCTTTATGACTTTTGTTCATCTTTGAAAAACAAATTAAGATATTTTATTGAAACCTGAGAGATTTCTGTCTCTTCATTAAAAGTCAATTCCACCAAAATTTTGATGGCTCAAGATTGAATTCACATATAATTGACGTTTTGAAAGCCTGCATGAAACCTCTCAATGCATATGAATTAAATTTTGATTTAATAAAAGTTCTGCTTTTGTAGAAAATCTCTCCTGTTTCATTAAATATCATTTGACCATGTTTAGAGTGTGTAACTGATGACAGAATTGTAATTTTTGAGTGAACAGTCTCTTTAAGATTCTCTCTGACCTTTGTTTGTCATGCAGGTCACATGTTGCCCAAGCGACACAAACATAAATAACATCAGTGTTCCAGTGGAATTTATATCCCGCCACAACTGCCAGGGTCTCTACACCTTTGTGGATCACCGCTGTGTGGCGACCATCGGTTATCAGCCTCAGGTAGGCCTTAAATGCATTAGTCAGGGCCAGATGAGGGTAATTTCTGAAGAGCAGGATGTTAAGAAAGAAGTTCACTTTCAAAATGAAAATTTACCCCCTTATCATCCAAGATGTTCATGTCTTTCTTTCTTCAGTCGTTAATAAATAGTTTTTCGAGGAAAATATTTCAGGATTTTTCTCCATATAGTGGACTTCAATGGTGCCCCGAGTTTAAACTTCCAAAATGCAGTTTAAATGCGGCTTCCAATGATCCCAAATGCAGTTGTAAACAATCTCAGCCGTGAAAGAAGGGTCTTATCTAGCAAAATGATTGGTTATTATTAAAGGGGTCATCGGAAGCAAAACTCACTTTTACATGTTTGAACATGAATTAAAATCCACCCCCTGTTTTTTTTTTTAATCTTTAAAAGTAATTTCCCCTTTTTAAAATCAGCTCATTCTCAGCTTCTTGTGGGTGTGACGACACACAGACAGAGGCCCCTCCCACAATAGTTGATTGACATGAGCACCTTACCTTAGCCCCACCCTCACCGAGCTGAAATAATCCGACTCCGATCGCCATTGTGTGACTCAGGAGCAGAGGAAGACAAGAATGTCTCAGATTGAGCGATTGAGGTGTTCTGTTGTTGGATGAAATAATGAACATAGCAGTTGTCATTTACTCCCGACAACTAAAACCGCTGAAGATGCAGAGGATAACGTTACTTTCGTTTTTAAAAAGGAAAGCGCCGATCCCGATCTACATATGCGTCTATGATCGTGCAAATAGTTTTTGATGCAGCTTCACCCACAGCAGAAGTGAGTATAAGGGGTTTTTTTGCATCTTTGCAAATGGCCTTTCTTAATAATGTGCTTGTTGACAAGTTTTGCGCTAAACGCGGCTAAAGTAAACATTACGGCTCATAATCTCACATCAGAGAGGGGCGGGGTGAGCAAAGCTCATTTGCATTTAAAGGGACCATGCAATAAAATGAGTTGATTTTTTTGCAGAGCTGATTTTTGACAAGGTAAAAGGGTGTTTTTTTACAGTACTATTGAGAATTTTTAACCAAAGTATATTATAGACTTTTCATTAAGACCCTAAAGAATCATATAAACTTGTGGAAAATGGGTATCCGATGACCCCTTTAAATTTATTGATTTGGAGTAGAAATATTACTATTTAATTAAACTTGCAATTAAAATTTTTGTTTTGCACAAGTCAGGTTTGAGTACTGATTATTAAATAAATTTGATTAGTTAATTGATCTTTTCCTTTTTTAGCTAAATTAAAACTACTTTAAAACAAATTCATTTGGGTGCATGACTAGTCTTACGATGTTTTCCATCTTTTTCATTCTTGTGTGATACAGGAGTTACTGGGGAAGAGCATTCTGGATTTTGCACATCCAGAAGACCAGGGCTTACTGCGAGACAGCCTTCAGCAGGTGTGTGTGTGCGCGCTTTTACATAACACATCAAGCTGAAATATTCAAGTTATATGATACACTGTAAAAACTAAATTTGTTGAGTCAACTTAAAATAATTTGTTACCCAGCTGTCTTAATATTTTAAGTTGAGTCAACTTAAAAAAAAATTTAGTCAACTTGAAATGTTAAGTTTTGCTAAGTGACAAACTTATTATGCATTACAAACGTATTACAAGTAACGCTTATATTTAAGTTGATTCAACTTACAATTTTAAGGCAGCCAGGTAACAAACCATTTTTTAGTTTAGTCAACTCAAATATCTAAGTTGGTACTTAGTACAACTTAAAATTTCAAATTGAGTGAACTTAAAATTTTAAGGCAGCAAGGTAACTAATTGTTTTAGGTTGACCCAACAAATTTGAAAAAAAAAAAAAAAAAAATTTTGGGGGGGTTTGTTTTTTACAGTGTATGTATATGATAGGCTAAATAATCATGGCTGCATGCGTTGCTCATTTGATCAGAATTTACATCTGAAGCTGTTCTCAAAACATACTGTGTCTTACACTGGTCCTCAATGCAGGTGGTGAAAATGCGAGGTCAGGTGCTTTCGGTGATGTTCCGGTTCCGCTCTAAATCCCGCGAGTGGCTCTGGATGAGAACCAGCTCGTTCACCTTCCAGAACCCTTTCTCTGAGGAGATCGAGTACATCATCTGCACAAACGCCAATGTCAAGTTAGTACTGAAATGCATCATGTAAACACAAGATCACCTAATGACTTCACAGCAAAACGTGTTACCATTTTACTTTTTGGAGCCACTGTTTAATACTCTCAGATTGTTTAGGCCTCATGTTATTCAGTGTTGTCTAATCCAGTAAGACTTTACACAGTGTATCATATACTTTTATAATGAGGTTAACACCTGTGGAGGTAATCAAATGTAATTCAGTTCATTTTAAGGCGTGTGTGTATGTCACGAAAATATCTGGGTCTCATTTCACCCCAAAATAATAATAAAAAGACTGATAAAACTAATAATTGTATTATGGCATAGTGAAATGTGACATTTCTGCTCACCAAGGCTGCATTTATTTAATCAAAAATACAGTAAAAACAGCAATATTGTTAAATATTATTACATTTTAAAATAGCTGTTTTCTATGCAAATATCTGTTAACATGTAATTTATTCCTGTGATCAAAGCTGAATTTTCAGCATCATTACTCCGGTCTTCAGTGTCACATGATCCTTCAGAAATCATTCTAATATGCTGATTTGCTGCTCAAGAAACATTTCTGATTATTATCGCAAACAGTTGAGCTGCTGAATTTTTATGTGGAAACTGTGGTACATTTTATTATTCAGGGTTCTTTGATGAATAGAAAGTTTGAAAGATGTAGGTTTCTTCAGTAGAACACAAACAAAGATTTTTAACTCAAACCGTTGCAGTCTGTCAGTCATATAATGGCAGTCAATCAGATCCATGGCTTTGAGAGTCAAAAAAACATACACCGACAAAACCAAATTAAACCCTGTGGCTCGTGACGATACATTGAGGTCTTAATAAACAAAACAATTGGTCTGTGCAAGAAACTGAACAGCATTTATATCATTATGATCCACCGCAATAATGTCCAGCTGTCCTGAGCACGGACCAATTGTTTTATGTGTTAAGACACCAATGTATCACAAGCCGCAGGGTTTAATTTGATTTTGCCTGTGTATGTTTTTTTTTGACTTTCAAAGCCATGGAGCCCATTGACTGCCATTATATGACTGACAGACTGCAATGGTTTGAGTTAAAAGTTAGGGATGCACCAAAATGTAAATTCTTGGCTGAAGCCGATCTGGGCCGAAGATCCATTGCATAAATTAAATAGCCAATATTTGCTTTTTACAATTTTATCTTGCTTTTCAAACTATTTACTAATGGTTAAAGACCATTTAGTGATTTCAAACATCACACCAGCAACAACCAGCCCTTTCTCTTCTCATGGAAGACATGCGATGCGATACTAAACAGTCTCTCACTGTTGGTGCCTGGAATGATTTTCACATATTTCTCAGTTTTAAATGCTTCCACACTGACCACATGTTTGCTGCATTAGTGCACGCCTCTATTTAATCACGTCACGTCATTGTTCGTGATAATTTGTTCTAGTGTTGGGCGATATGCTCAATTATCCTATCGTCCTATCGTCAGCCTGTGAGATCGCCGATACACAATACTATCGTGCTAATTTATTTAATAATATGTAAATGTGACAATATGTAATAAATTCCTTATTAGTTTTGTAAGGGTAGTGCCTGTGACTTGTGACACAGTTGTGCGTGTGCAGAGCGCTGACTGTAGTTCTGCCGGAGGTTCAAGTTTACTTTCGGTTTCATTCTCTGCTATCTTCAGGGAGCAGTTAATGTGCGTGCATGAATGCAAATGAATGTATCTTTCTTTACCCGTCATATTGTAATAATGTTACCGCTGTATGTCTGATCTTTGTCATCAGTTCATGCTGTAGTTCAGTTCATATAGAATGTGGAGAAGCCATGTGCATATGTTTAGCGCCATTTTATCGCATCGTAATTCTAGTTAACGCATACAGATGTAACTGAGGTGAATGTTTATGTTTAATATATACAGGCGGATTCTGATATATCGTATTTAATTCAGCCTAAACCACATTTTACTACCTGTTATCCTAATGACTGTCTACACTTAATCTATGTACACTGTATGATGAATAAATCTCTAACCCATTTTCACTGCACACGGCAGTATCTACTCTATGCTTGTGTTTATACCGCGGCAAGTTTCTGAAGCATCCTAGAACCGACTCTCCGCACTGCGTCGCTAAAGTTAGGCGCCTTTTTGACGGATAATAATAATAATAATCGTCTTACTATCGTCAAAGGCATCAGCAACAGGCGATATCTCTGACTATCGTCGATACACGATACTATGGTCTATCGGCACAACCCTAATTTGTTCAGCCTTTTCACTTATTCAGCCAAACACCGAACTTTTTTGCTATTTTCAGCCAAATAATTTCAGTTGCTGAACATTCGGTGCATCCCTATTAAAAATCTTCATTTGTGTTCTAATGAAGAAACAAAGTCACCTACATCTTGGATGCCCTGTGGATCAGTGTTGTTTTTGACAACCATCTTAGATTTAGTCTTAGTCTTAGTCTTTTGGACTAAAATGCTTCTTAGTTTTAGTCAAATTTTAGTCACTTCTATATGTGATAGTTTTAGTCCAATTTTAGTCGACGAAAAGTCAAAAAGGTTTTAGTCGACGGAAAGTCAATAAGGTTTTAGTCTAATTTTAGTCCAAAAAAGGGGAAAAAGTAGTCTTTTAACAAATTAATGTAGGTCAGTAAGTATTTTGCTGTTGGGTAGTGTCACTTGTAAGTTCTGAAAATAGCAGATCTATAGTTCAACACAATGTGAGCTTCCGGATCGACTATTTTCACCAATAATTACAATAATGAAGGAATGTTTTAGAACATAAAAGACAAACAAGGATAGAATGCTAAAACGGCTTGCCATACTAGTACAGCAAAGAGTATTTAATGCTAAAACGGCTTGCCATACCGTCAGATACTTTTTAAGTTTTAATTGGCATGCACAATAAGCAGAAATGTCATGCATTTTAAACATCTGACGGACCACCCACTAACATTTTCATCTATTCTCGTCTCGTCAATGAAAACTCACACACGTCTCGTCATGTTTTAGTCATCAACGAGCCATTTTTATCTCGTCATCGTCTCGTTATCGTCATGAAAAAAAGTGGCGTCAACTTAATGATTTCGTCATCGTTGACGAAAACAACACTGCTGTGGATAAGCAGATAAACATCTAATTTAATTTTTGTGTGAACTAACCCTTTAATTGTCCTGGAAATGCAAAATTGTCACATTTCTTTATGCAAACATAATATCATGTCTTGATTTTTGGGGTCAGTTAAGAGCCAGACGTGTTTGAGTTTGAGCCGTGTGTGTCTGAGAGTGAGCGTGTTAATTCAGCTCCGCTCTCAGTTTAATCTGACCGCTTTCTCTCCACCAATCCCTCCGGTTTGCGTGACAGTAGAGGGCCGAATCAGGATTCCCTGTCCCCCCTCTCTTCCCCGGGGGTGTCAATGCCCCCTTCACTGGGGCAGAGTAGTCCTAACTGCCCCTCCACCCCCAGTCCAGGGCAGGTCACAGCCAGGTGAGAGCAGACCAATGGCAAGCTGGGTCTTTTCTTCCTGATCTCCTCTTCTCTCGCTCAATCTGGTGACCCTCTTTCCGTCCTGTCTGCTGCTGTCGGTGGTGGATTAACCAGCATGCTCTCTTTCTGTAGGTAGCGTAAGCTGAGAATGCTGTAGGTTGGCCGGTGACGGGTTTGTCGGTGGTGGGTCTGATGCTCATGATGGTAGGAATGCTCTCTCATCAGTGTTGTTTTTTCTTCTTCAGGCAGTTGCAGCAGCAGCAGCAGGCCGATATAGATGGAGGGATGGGACGAGACGCACCCTATGAAACCAGTCAGGTCAGTCTTCCTCAGGTAAGCTCACAAACTTCCACGCTACACCAGACCAGTGTTGGGGGTAACGTATTACAAGTAACGCATTTTACTAATAATATTACTTTTTCCAAGTAACTAGTAAAGTAACGTAACTTTTTAATTGAAATTACTTTTTCAAATAAGTAACACCAGTTACTTTTTTCCCCCATTTATTTGATGAAAAGCTCTCCTGTCCCCATGTTGAGAGAAATTGTGAGTAAGATGTTACTTTAGTTCTAGTATAAATGTGAACATGCAAAAAAAATCTCACTCACTAAAAAAACAGATACAGTATTCCTTAAAATGAATAAAAACACTGAAATGCAACACAAACCTGCAATAATTAAATATGTTAAATAATACAAATATCCTTTCTGTATTTAATCCCATTTTATTAACCGATGTCTTTGCAGACATGGCTTTATGATGTCAGAGCATTGATTAGCAAATTTTAAAAAAACAGATCTAAATAAAATAATTACAACTGTTGAATTGAATGAACTTTTAACAATGAATTAATCATAATAAAAGGAATAGTTCACATTTGTCAGCATTTATTACCTTCATACAGAGCTGGGTAGTAATCTGAATTGCGTAATCAGATTCCAAAAATGAAGCACTTGTAATTCGAGTAAGTTACATTTTAAAATACTCATAATCAGTCTACAGTTTCTTTTTTATTTATTACATGATTACATATTATTTACACAATAGCAATATATTATTAATCATTTATTGATTCTCTCTAATTCCTCTTTTTTCATTTAAATTTTCCTTTCAAAAATAGTCTAGTGCTTAAATACACTCAGAAAGTCCAGTTTTGTGGACATTTACTCATAGACTAGTCATTAGTCGGGTGGGGACACAACATTTGACCAGCTGATTTACAAAAATCATTTCAAGTTTAAGAAGTGTTTCAGCATTGCATCAGCTAGATGTTGTTTTTGCTCAAATAGCAACATTACACACTAAAGCTAAAAAAAGTGAAACCATAATCAATGACCTCTTTAAGTACAAATGAGATTTTAAAATAAAAAATATTTTATTCATAAATTTTATTCATGTAAATTAACTATTCATTATTTAAAATATCACGTTATCACGTTTACGCACTGCCTCTGAAATTTTCATCGGTCATAAAAAGTTTGGTTAAGGTTCGATTTTTCAGCATTTTTGCATCCATAGCAAGCATTTTGATAGGAGACGATGACACAGAAGAAAAAATGCCAAAAAATAACGCATAAGAAAATTTCGGACTCCGTGTGCAATGGCCTTTACTTTTCATTTGTGATGTGAAGTGTTTTTTGTTGTTTGATTTTCTTAACGCAAATAATGTTTCTCATGAAGCTGTTTTGAGATTTCCTAACCTGCTCGCATAGTGAAGTGAGTGACAAACAAAAGTGTCTCCATCTGTGTTTGTCTCAGGTTCCAGTGCAGAATGTGGGTGTAGTCAGTGCTGATCACAGTAAGTCCAACTAAAGATATATCTGACCCTGGACCACAAAAGTAGTCTTAAGTAGCATGGGTGTATTTGTAGAAATAGCCAAAAATACACTGTATGGGTCAAAATTGGGTCGATTTTTCTTTTATGCCAAAAATCATTAGGATATTAAGTAAAGATGTTCCATGAAGATATTTTGAAAACTTCTTACCGTAAATATATCAAAACCTAATTTTTGATTAGTAATATGCATTGCTAAGAACTCCATTTGGACAACTTAAAAAAAAAAATACGTTAATGGAAAGCTTATTTATTCAGCTTTCAGATTATGTATAAATCTAAAAATGTATATTATATATTATATTATGACTGGTTTTGTGGTCCACAGTCACATATTTAAGTATATTTGATTGTGCTAAAGTGAAACTATTGCAACTATACTTTAGGTACACTTTAAAAATTTTGTATTTAAAGATACACTGTAAAAAGTTGTCACCAGTTTCAACTTAAAAACTTAAGTTCAGCAGCTGCCTTAACATTTTAAGTTAAATCAACTTAAAACTACAAATAATTTCAACTTATAAGTTAAATCAACTTAAAAGTACAAGTCATTTTAACACGTTTTATTGTTGTGAGTTGAAATAACTTGTAGTTTTAAGTTGATTTAACTTAAAAATTTTAAACAGCTGCTGAACTTAGGTTTTTAAGTTAAAACTGGTGAAATCTTTTTACAGTGTATAATATTAAATTAATTATTAATATTATTTAAAGATCCTACAATCCTCATTAGTAGTGACATTAAAACATATTTTAAGCTTAATATTATGAAACCTACATTGTGCACAAGCAGTACTCCAAATAGTCTTTAATTACAATTTTTATATTAGTAAGTCTTGAGTGATATGTCAGTAAGTATGTTAATATACTTGAACTATACTTACTATGAAATAAATGCATTTTAAATATATTATTTTTTAACTAGGGTACATTTCTGTCATAATTCACGTTTGTAGTTAAACAGACCTTTTATTTTTGGCAGTTTGTTGAACAGACCTTTAAGTTTCAGTTGTGTTTGTCATATGAAACTGAAGTATATGTGACCCTGGACCACAAAATTCACAATTAGCAATAGCCAAAAATACATTGTATGGGTCAAAATTATAGATTTTTCTTTTATGCCAAAAATCATTAGGACATTAAGTAAAGATCATGTTCCATGAAGACTTTTTGTAAAATTCCTACTGTAAACATATCAAAATGTAATTTTTGATTAGTAATATGCATTGTTAAGAACTTAATTTGGACAACTTTAAAGGTGATTTTCTCAGTATTTTGATTTTTTTGCACCCTCAGATTCCAGATTTTCAAATAGATGTATCTCGGCCAATATTGTCCTATCCTAACAAACCATACATCAATAGAAAGCTTATTTATTGGGCTTTCATATGATGCATACATCTCAGTTTTGTAAAATTTAACCTTATGACTGGTTTTGTCAGTGGTTAATTGTGTGTAATAGTCAAAACTGCGCTGCTCATTCATGCAGACCCTCCAGACACACTAGATCATCGGCTTAATGTTAAAAATTACTCAAAAGTTCATTATTGAAATCGTTGATTTCAATAGCGATCTATCACCAAGGCCTAATTCCTGGTCACAGTGATTGACAGGTGTCTGTCTCTCTCAGACTCTAAAGCCGTGTCCTCCAGTGGACCCCAGGTTTACCCACCAGCAGCGTCTTTCCCCAGCGCTGCGCGTCCCAGCGAGCCCTTCAGGTACAACACACACCCCTCATGTTTGTCCTGTGGTCTCTCATATACTGTATATGTGGATTTGCTTTCCTAGCATGATCTTACTCACTGTTGTCTGGTCTCAGGTCAGCTGGAATGGCCCAGCAGATGGTTCCTCATTCAGCGGGTCAGATGTTGTCACAAATGTCTCGCCAGAACACACCGTCGGTAGTCAATGGGAGCAACAACAGCCCAGTTCTGCCTCAGACGGGACCCACAGCACCTCCTGGAGTCTGGTCAACCGCACAAACACCCTTTAACACTCAGGTAGGCATTATAGTGGGTGACAGTCAGACACAGAAGACAAAAGATTTATTTATGACATAAGATTTATGATTATTATTATTACACTGCTATTCAAAATCCTGGGGTTGGTAAGATTTTTTTGATATTTTTGAAGTCTCTTCTGCTCACCAATCCTGCATTTATTCAAAATCAGTCAAAACAGAATATTGTGAAATGTTATTACAATTTAAAATAACATTATACCTTTATTTACTGTCATTTTTAATCAGTTAACCCTTTTAATCGCAAATTTTTCCCAGACGTGAAAATATCCAAATTAGTAACCCTTTGAAATAATCAATAATTAAAAAAATGATTTGAAAAATGAAAAAAAAAAAAAAAGGGGGGGTTTGGTCATAGGGTTACTACTTTGCATTGAAAAAAACTTTATAAACCTTTATAGGAACACTGAGATAAAAGACAAAAAATACAACCATCAACGTATTTCAAAACTTCAAAAATTTTAACTTTTTTGTTAAATATAACATCAAATCGTTATATTATTGCTACCAGTATTACAACATCAATAATGTAAATTGTTTGTAACATTTGAATTATTTTGTCATTGCAACATTTGAGTGCAATCTTCACTAACAACTGCACTGGATTTATATTGTAAACCTAAGTTGACTGTTATCCCACCGCTCACCATTGTGACCATCAACATGTTTACTCATCCTATGACCACTCTCAACAAAACTGAATATATGTGAATTTATATATGGATACTAGACACCTTAGAGAGAATGTGTACCAAAAATCTTTGTCATGTCTTTATGTTAACATACTTTACTAGCTTTATGTTTTGAAGCTTTGGTGCAGCCTTCATCATCTGATGGTGCAAACAGGAAATAAACTGCTCTGGTCATGCTACAATTTGAACTAATAATGTAAAACTGCACATATTTAATTGAGACCCTCTATTTTTTTTTTTTTCCATATTTGCAGGAAGTGCACTAAAACATCACTCAGTAAGGTTTTAGAGCTTTAGAAATGAAAACCTTTTTTTAATGGTCACTAATGCATCCATGCTGAATAATATTTTTTTTTTATTTCCCTTTTTTTAAATCTTAGCCCTGATGGTATCGCAGTTTCCACAAAAATGTTGTGCAGCACAACTGTTTTCAACATGGATAATAAACAGAAATGTTACTCAATCAGCATATTAGAATGATTTCTGAAGGATCATGTGACACTGAAGACTAAAGTAATGATGCTGAAAATTCAGCTTTGATCACAGAAGGAAATTACATTTTAGCAGATATTCACATTGAAAACCAGTATTTGAAATTGTAATAATATTTCAAATTTTTACTCTTTTTACTGTATTTTTGATTAAATAAATGCAGCCATGCTGAGCATAAAACGTATTTCAAACTCATAACAAAATGTTAACTATTGCATAATCCTGTATTGTGTATTACTGATTCTTTGACTATAAAGCAAGTGATTTTTGTTATAAACACTCTGTTTCTCCAGCAGATGGCAAGTCAAGTTGGGAAGAGTCAGTCACCTCAGTTTAACATGGGAGGTTTCAGCTCCGCCTCTACATCCTCCACTTCCTCTTCCTTTGGCCAGATGGGCGGGGCTTCTGTTCCAATGGCAAACACATCAAATTACCAACAAATAAACAATCACAACAACCCTTCAGCTAACGGATTCGGTAAATATTTTGCAGAAAGTTGAATAAAAGCCTGTTAAAATGAACATCTGCAGGATGATTTCAAAATCATTTTTAATGACATTCATTGAGATATTCTGATGATAACTGTGCACAGAATTTTCCAAACTCAGAGGAATTAATAGTTTTAATCCAATGTAACGTTACCGATTTCACCACACTGAGTCAGTGCTGGTTTAAATAGTGACTGCGATGCTGCAGTGTGTGCGAGATCTGATGAATAAGATCAGAATGAACATATTTATTCATTTGTATTAAATTTGAGTCATTATTCTGTCATGAGTCATGTAATTAATTTATGCCAAAATTCTTAATTAGTATTCAAAGTCACGCTGTCAATGTGTTAAATACTGTGTAGTAAAACTGTGGAAATACAAATGGAAATCAGTCAAAATAAAATAAAACATGGTTACTACATATTTACCGTAGTAAAACCATGGTCAATTTTTGTAAGGGTGTTTATCAGTAAAACCATTTAAGGTGAGACACTGCAGGTGAATAGGGTAAAGAAAATTAACTAGTAGTTATCACCTTGCTTACTCAGTTGATTGATTACATTGATAATTGCAGACATTTTTTGTATTAAAATGTTAGGTTTAAATATGCAAATGAGGCATTATTTAATGAAATATGCGCTAATTTGCATACATTTCTAGTACAAAAATCTAAACACTGGATGAAGTCAGTTTCAAAATTCTTGTTTAATTTTTTTTTTTGACCTATTAGAGTGAGTCAAATGTTTTTACAGAGGTGATTTTAGCACTCCATAATTCGGGTAAAATGTTGTATAAAATCAAGCAAATGATATATGAACAAATCCCTCTGTAAAAACCTTCAGGATATAGACAGGAATAAACATGTGAAGTGGTGTGTGTAAGTGCTGCTGAAGTGGAGATTTATGACTCAGTGTAGGAGAGAAAACGCTTTAAGAAAACTGCCTTTAATAACATGTATTGTAATTGAAATCTATTGACACAAATAGATCTTTCCACTAGTCTGAAAAAAATACTTTATGAAAAACCAAAAAGCAAAAAAATGAAAAAACTGTTTTTGCCTGCAGTGTCTCTCCTTAAAAAATGTAAACGGGTTGGAAATATGATCAGTAAGAGGAAAACATTATTAATGAGAGGACAAACTTAACTGCGCCAGGTTAGTTGGGAAATAAATGTATTTTTTTCCGAATGCACATTTGGAGGAGGAATACAGTCTATTAATAGGAACATTTCAGCAGGGGATATAAGACCTGTTTTGAAATGCATACTCCATGTGAACATGCTCCTGCGTAATATTTTAGAAGGACCTTAATTCATCCCATGCATCTCATCCGTGTTGTGTCAGGAAATCGTGAAAACTGAGGCAGTGTGTTGTTTAGAATAAAAGCAGCCAGGTTAGCTGCAGTAACACTGCCGAAAGAAAGGATTCTCTCATTAGTTTTGACTGCGTTGCGACGGGACCAGAAGTGGCAATACATTGCTTTACTTACCAGATATAGGAAATGCAAAAAAGCTCCATAATAAACAGTTTTTCCTGTTTCAGCTCTCATTTTGCTCTTTTTCTTTGGTTCAGGCGACATGAATCAGATGGGTGTTCAGCAGTTCAGCTCCAGGCCCACAGATGGAGTGTCAGGGTGGCAGCAGTGGCAAAATCAGCCACACACACAAGGCACTGCAGACACACACCAGCCGCCTCAAAACAACCAGCCAGAGATGTTTCCAGTGAGTGGAGCACACAACCAATCATGTTTGACTTTTAAAGGAATAGTTCACCTAAAAAACTAAAGGAGGCCAAAAAGTACTGACCCTAAGGCTGTCCAAGTTATAGAGATGAGTTTGTTTCTTCATCAGATTTGTAGAAATGTAGCATTGCATCACTTGCTCACCAAGGAATTCTCTGCAGTGAATGGGTGCCGTCAGAATTAGAGTCCAACAGGGTTCCTACGGGGTTCGGAAAAGTATGGAATTTGATTTAAGTATGAAAAAAAGAATTTGTGTTTCCAGACTTTTGCCCCTATTTAGTTTTTTTGTAATAGAAAATTAAGAATTTAATGAAAATAAATAGGGCTGTGCAGTTAATTGAAATTTAGTTTCGATTTCAATTTCGGCTTCGAACAATCATGAAAATGCAATAACCGAGATAAAATGATTGTTGCTCCCGATCCTGCCCCCTTTGTGCGCTTACGCTCCTCTATAAAAGCCAGTTTTCACATGCAAATCGGTAAAATCATGGAACGTGACTTGCATAAAATGGAACATGCTTTATTATTAATGTTTATTAGATGTGGTGTTTTTAAAAGCACCAAAGAGAATTTGTGCTGTTCTGTGTTTGCGCTCAGAGACGGAGCAGAACACGGACAAGTAAAGTCAACATTTAGCTTAAGATAAATGGTCAAATACATGCAAATTTATGTCAAAATGCAGCGTTTGGTGATTATCTGTGTAAACCTTCATCGGTTATGTCTCAAATCAACGTAAACAGTTGAGAATGAAATTGATGATTGGATCCGTGCCGCTCTTAAAGCGTCCACAAGTAATATTTCTTCTGCTGTCTCTGTGCTTAATGTTCATCAAACAACAAAAGACAAAGATAAAATCAATCACTGCTCTTAGACGTCTGTAGTTTTTATAAGAAACAAAACAGGTTTAATTCTTACAGTGAAGACTGTGCTGTTTTATTTGACATTCAAATAATTGCATTCAATTTAAAAAAATATTTATTTGTATCTTTTTATTGTATTGCTATTTTTAAATTAATCTAAGTTCTTAATTAATAAGTTCTGGACCTACTCAAAGTCATGTTAAATAATTGTGATTACAAAATTGACCAAAATAATACTGATGATGATTTTTGCCATAATCAAGCAGCCCTAAAAATAAATGTTTTGTACAAGAAGTCAAAATAAAACTGAATGAATTCAAGGTGCACTTTTTCATTATCAAAAATGCAGATTATAAGCATTTTGAGTTTCTTCTCACAATATTCTTAGCACTGTATTACATAGCCTCAAAGAACTTTAAAAAAACAAAAAAAAAAAAAGCCCATTTTCTGTCATGGTGCTAAATTAGACATTAGGCCTTGATATAACTACCATAAGAAAGCCGCATTTTAAAGTTCATTCATGTGCATCTATGCTCTTTTGTTTTATTCATAGTAAGATGACAGTACAGTGATGCAAAAAAAATGGTTTTCATACTTAGATTTTTTTTGTCTTGTTTCCAGCCAAAATATCAAAAATATTCTTAAATCAAGGAGGAGTTTGTAAACTAATAAAAATGGTCTTTTTTTTCAGAAAAAACTAGTCAAAATTAAGTGTTTTTGCTTGAAAGAAGCAAAATAATCTGCCAATAGGGTAAGAAAAATAATCTTGTTTTCTGTTTGAAATAAGATTTTTTTGCTTACCCCATTGGCAGATTATTTTGCTTGTTCTAAGCAAAGACTTATTGTTGTTGTTTTTTTTTTCAGAAAACAAGAAAATAATTTTTATTCATCTAAAAATTCATAAATCAAGAAGGATTTTCTAGACATTTTGGCTGGAAACAAGACCAAAAAATAAGTTAAAAAAAAAAAACATTTTTGCATTGAATAGGTTGTATAAAACTAGAAATTGTAATACGTTAGGGTTATGCAAAAAAAATTGCATGTGCACATGTGCATAGTTTCTAAAGGGCACAAAAAAAATTCTTGTGTGCAGATGACTGTATACCAAATATAAAGTTGAAAATAATGCTCTATGAACCATTTCTGTTAAATTTGGTCTAAAATCTACTGAGAGGTTTGGAATTATGAGTCTGGAATTTAAAACAGAAAATGTGTAGGAACAGCTGATAAAAACATCACAAGTAATCCACACCACTCCAGTCCATCGATTAATGATCTTAGAAGCCAAAAGCTGTGTGTTTGTAATAAACAAATCATTTTTAGCTCGTTTTTATTTTTAGGTGAACTATTCCTTTAAAGGAACATGTGCATATGATTTTCGTTCTTCTGTTGGACGAAACACTGACCGATTGTCATTTTGCATGCTTTATTCCTTTAACGTCACTCTCTCTTTCTCCTCTCAGGATGTGATCTCCATGTTGGATCAAACTGGCAGCTTCGGCAACGATGACTTCCCCGAGATGCCCATGTTTCCCTCTTTCCCTGAGTGATCCAGCTTCCTGTCACTTCCTTTACTCCGTCGCTCTCTCACGCACCATTTCTGACTCTTTTAACCAA
This sequence comes from Garra rufa, assembly GCF_049309525.1. Classification (NCBI taxonomy): domain Eukaryota; kingdom Metazoa; phylum Chordata; class Actinopteri; order Cypriniformes; family Cyprinidae; genus Garra; species Garra rufa. The sequence goes on from NC_133369.1 coordinate 44,657,796, forward strand.
ATCAATGGCAGAATTGAGGCACAGAGTGATCTAAAAAAGAAAAAAAAGAGTGAGACTGTTGCTTTGTGGGAATGGAAGTTATAAGCCATAATGTGAGGATACAGAGTAGCACACAGAGACAGACAGGTGTTGTTGAAATGTGTTCACTTTAAAATCACGCACAATTGCACACTTTGAGCACGAGCGGTCTCACACTGTCTGTCGTACACGCACATGCTTTCATTTATGAGATGGCGATAGGTTTGTAGACACACACACACACACACACACACACACACACACAAAGGCAGTCTGGTCTGTCTCTGACTGTGATTGTGTACCGATTGCACTGCCTCTTCTCTAATGCCATGTGACAGTTTGATCCCAATGATATGTGTGAGAATGATTTCAGCAGTTGTGATCTGGAGTTTGGCCTCATAAAGTCACTTTGAAAGTCAGGAGTCGGGGGAATGTGTTGGTCGGGTTTATTGTCTGTAAGGCAGGAGCTGCCGCACATTTTCTTTGTTCTGGTTTTAAGTTTTAAGTCTGTTCACAATTGAAGAATCGGCTTTGTTTCCATTCATATCTTGGAATTTGAATTGGATTGGCTTAACAGGATGTTGAATTGAGTTCCAAAACTACTGAATTGGAATTTTGCATTTTAAAGAAAGATTCTTGTTTTTAATGTCAAAAACGACTTTAAATTTCATTCCATTTTAAATGTTGCAACACTTTATTTTAGTGTCCTTGTTACAGCTAAGCATAAACCCTTACATTAACCCTATATACTAAGTACATGTAGTTAGTTATTATTTCTCTGTACTCAAATGCAATTACACTGTAAGAAGGACAGCTTAAAATGAAGTGTAACCTTGCATCTATTCTGCATCCTGTTTGCTACCTCAATTCAAATTCAGACGTTGAATTATTTCGTTTCGGTTCATGTTGGTGCAGTAACACAGACGCTGATGCAGTAAAACTCCTCACAGATGTTTTCTTCTATTGATTCTGCTGCTTTATCTGTAAAGTTTAAATGGACAGATGCATCTCTTCCTCTTTGCGTGCGTTTGCCGTGTGCCGTTGATGAGGTTTCACTCAGGCATGTTTTTGTGAACGCAATGAAAAAGATTGAAATCGAGCAATAATGACTGGATCTGTGTCCTTCAGAGGCATTTTTGTTGCTATCCTAATTATTATCATAATGGCTTCTTTTAATATAGAAAAGAAGAAACCTATAATGCTTCCTCTGGGCTGTCCGTATTCGCTGTTGCTCTTCATGTGTTCATTTGGAAATCGTTATTCTGAATTAGTCTTGTACAGAGAATATTCCAGAACTTCTATTGGCGGGTTTGATTTATTGTTCATTTTCTTTAGATCAAAAGCTTTTTAATTAAATGTTTGATTGCTTTTGAATGTGAGTGTGTCTGTGTCTTTTTTCATTAGTTATGTGCATTAAATTCGAGTGCTCGTGTCACTTTTTCTCGGATATGAAAGGGTCAGTGCTCTGGTGTTTTTTTGTTTTTTTTCCTGCTATATTTTCACAAAGTTTTGAACTGCAGTTTGTGTACAACATATAGAAAAATAAATAAATAAATATGTATGTATATGAAATATTAAAGAGAACTGTTTGAGTTTTTTGTATTAAATTGCTATTGTACTAAAAAGTCTTTGTTGGGACCTTTATTTAAACTGACCACTCTTTGACAACTCTATTAATACAGTATATCCAGTGTACAATACATTACCTTTCATTTAGCTGTTCAGTAATACATGACAACATCAGCAAAATACAAGAGAATTTTTACATTTACATTTTATTATTATTATTATTATTGAGAAATGAATAGGTTATTCAGCAAGGACATATTAAATTGATCAAAACTGACAGTAAAGACAATAGTTACAAATTGTACGACCTGTGACTCCAAAAGGCCAAAGACACAGATTTCAGGTTTGTGTGATGGTTAGAGTTCCCTAAGTTCAAATCCCTGACAAGCCTTCATTTTGTTAAAAGCCATGGCTCAAAAAGGCCACAACAGAAAAAGCAACACAAATCTCTGTTCAAATCCCGGACGAGCCCCCATTTATGACACGTGGCTCCAAAAGGCCACAATGATAGAGAAGCCAAATGTGTGTAATGAAACCACTTGCAGAATCATCCATCTTCCAAATATGGGGAAGTTGTGCAACACACACTGGATCATCACAACACTCCCCTCAAAAATCAGAAGTCAAAGTCAAAAATCCCTGTAAACAAAGAACAAATAATTAATACAAGGTACAAACATGTCAATCCTCTTATCGGAACCAAAGCAGCTACAAAATCAGCAAATTAATCACAAACAGGGGCACATCCTTAATATTTTCTGCCCCTTGAATGTGTCTTAATGTCAAGACTGTAACTCTAAAAACAACAACGACCGAGTAAGTATTTGGTTTAGACACTGGAGAGAGTTCAGAAATGTCAACAAGTTATGATCTGTATCAACTAGCTGACTTCAATTAACATAAACAGCAAAATGTTGCAATGCCCGAACAAGTTCCAAGGCTTCTTTTTCCACAACAGAGTAGATAAGTTGGTAAGAGGAAAATTTTTCGGAGAAAAAACTGACACCATGAAAGACCCCTGCAGTGGCTGATGAAGAACCGCTCCCACATCCACCTGAAAAATGTCAAAGTAAGGTGTAGCCAGCACAGGTGAGGGACATAAGTCTTTTACATTCTTAAAGGAAGATCAAAAAAATGTACCTTGCTTTTCAAAAGATCTGTAAAGAAACTACAACGCTACAGCAACAGTATCCCACTAAACCCAAAAACCTTATCAGTTCTTTCTTGGTGACAGGCACAGGGAGCTTTTAAAATGGCAAATCTACCACTTTCTTAAGGCAAGTCATAGTAGCCCTAGCAAACTCACATTTTGCCAAGTTCAAAGTGAGCTTAGCCTCAGACAGAGGGCTGAACACAGCAGGAACTTATCTAATATGAGTGTCCTAGCTATCACTAAATACAACGAGATCATCCAAGTAGTCTGCACAACAGTCAAGTCCTGAAATTATTTATAAGATGCCGAAATGTTGCTGGGGCATTTCTTAACCCAAAAGTCAAACCTTTGTAAGAGTATAATCCCATGGAGTGACGAATGAGGAAATATCCTGAGCCCCCCAAAAGTTAAATGATTTGATTTACTTTAAATAAAAAACAACAACTACTGTAGACAAGATGTTTAGCCAGGTTTAGTCCTGCAATGCTGATTCACACTTAAAAGTAAAGCTTCTTTATTGGCATTGATGGTTCCATGGAACCTTTCTATTCCATTCTTCAAAGTGCAAAATGGTTCTTTGGATTATTCAAATACTCTCTGTACACTATAAACATGAAAGGTTCTTTGGGGACCCAAAATGGTTCTGTAAACCACTTTTGAAACCTTTTAACAGTGCATCAGTGGAGCAATCCTCATAGGTTTAAACCAACAAGCTTTCGGTTTCCTGCTCCATCACCATCCGAACCCCATCAATCTGTGTCCTGATCCGTCGGCCCGCGATCTGTCAGTTCTTCATCATTCTCATCTCTCCCGTCGTCGGTAACACATGAAGTGGCCTCTAGTGTTTCTGAATCAGTCTAAAGGGGTGTTTTAAGCCATATAAGGCCTGATTGTTACCAAACTCCTGTTTAACTATTCATCAGGACACAGGTGCCAAGTGTTGGTGTGTATGTCTCTCAGGCCAAAGGAAGACATGCTAATACCCGAGATAAGAGAACACATATCCCTGACCGACGACTGCAGGGTGAGTCAGCGACACGATCGAGGTATTTCTTCCGAATGTCTTCATTTTGCACTTTTTGAGAATGAAATTTCAAAGTCAGAATCAATTGCATGCAATTCAGCCGTTCGGGATAGTTTCAAATGTGCATTGGGTCTCAAACAGCTGAGGAACAGAGCTTCGTTTGTGCTGGAATGTGAGACTCATCTGATACAGAGCTGTTTTACACCGGCAGAAGCACAACACCGGCGACTAGGGTTGCTTTTGACAGGAGCAACTGGGAATTAATGGGAAGAGGTCACCTTTGGACGCAATCTACCAACGGCGTGATCGAATCCACCTTATATCTTGGATGTTTAATGCTATAAATCATGAGTTTGCCACTCACTAACGCTTTGACTCACTAATAGAGTTGACACCTCCATAATCATGGACCTGCCTCTTCCGGTGTCTCGAATGGATGTTGATGTGGATTTAGGATTTGCTCTGGTCTTCTTGGTCCTGCTGTGTTTGTTTCTGCTGGTTACTATGGTTCGCTGTGCTCAGATGGTTTTGGATCCGTACAGCGCGATCTCTGTGTCCACCTATCAGGAGGAACAAGTGGAGGGATGAAGGTTAAAGCAGGTCGGATTGTAGAAGAACTTTAAAACAGAGGCTTCTGGAAATATTCAGTGAACACAAGTGGAAACATCTACACTTTCTCTAACCCTCATTGTGTAAAGAGACTCTTGGATTTCATTGGAACTCATCCGGGAAAAGGGATCTGAGTGTCATTATGAGATCTCATTACCCTTGAGAAATCATAAAGCACTAATAAAGTCAACAAAACTGTGAATGAACGTCAGAAATCTGATGCGTTTGAGTGAGAGTGTCCTTCAGAGGTGAGTAACAGAATAAATGTCGTGTCTCACTGAATATTCTGGCTTCTATTTTTGGTTCAGTGAGTCTTAACTGTATTAACTGTAGTGCCGTGAAACTAAAAACCACACGGATGGATCCTGTTACACTTTTCCAGCTGATCACATGGCAATGATCAAAATGTGAGCTTTACGTAATGGTACAAGAAATTCTGAACATTTCAAATGCTTGGAAAGTTTAAATAATTAAGTCAGGTTTTTTTTTAACATCTACATTTATGCATTTGGCAGATGCTTCAAAGCAACTTTCAAATGACATTTAATTAGTTAATGTGCATGCATTTATACATGCTGAATAACAGCTCAATAATACATTTCAGTGTTCTTATATTATCTTTAATAAAAAAAATTAGGCATACCATATTATGATACACTAAAATGTGATAAATTGTCATTTAAACAGTATATAACAGTGTTCCTTGAAGATAGTTTAGTTAGTTTTAAGAGATGGCATGCAAAACTCCAACCTCTGGATAAAAATATAAGATAAGCAGCAGTTAAGTTATTCAGATTGTATTAGTTCACAAAGAACATGAGACTAGATGGTTCCATAAAGAACTCTAAACAACTGAAGAACTTTTCTGTTTCATAAAAGGTTCTTTGTGGTGGAACAAGGTTCTTCAGATTATGAAAAGCTAAGAAAGAGATGGTTCTTTAAAAAACCTTTGACTGAATGGTTCTTTGTGAAATTAAAAATGGTTCTTCTATGGCATCGCTGTGAAGAACCTTTTAAAGCACCTTTATTTTTAAGAGTGTGTATGCTTTGCATTAGTGGATAAAAAATGTTTTTTTTTTTGTTTTTTTTTTTGTTTTTTTCTGAGGAAGGTTGTTAATAAAAACCTAAAATATAATTATTATTAATGAGTACACTTTGTCAAGATTCTATTCAGTGTTAATGTTTTTTAATTTGAAAGTTGAAAAATATTTTAGAAAATCAAATATATGGGGTATTCTAAAAAAATTGGTTTAAAGTCAGAGTTGGAAACGCTTAAAAAATGTCTTCTTTCAATAATTTGTTTATGTATGCAAATTGTATAATATCAAAGTAAACACATTTAGTAATTGTGAAGTTAATTCTCATGTTGTATTTTCAGGAGGTTTTGGAATATTTCAGAACATAGTAATATATAATTTAAAAAGAAGGGTTATATTAAGGTTTGGCTTACATCTATATTGCATATATATATTTTTTCTATTTTATTAAAAAGTTTTCAGAGGTAAATCAATAACAATTAGAATTTTAACAATATTTCAAGCGTGATTTATGAGATTTTATGTATTTTGAATTAAAATTTTCTTTGAAAAAGGCAAAATGTTAATCATACTGATATCAGAGTTAAGGATTTATTAACTCTGACATAAGAACACTGAAATAACACCTGTTTTTTTCAGCCTGCATAAATTAAATCTCATTTGTAAGTTGCTTTGAAGCATCTGTTTATATATATTTTTTTGTGTCAGTATACCAAAAATGTTTGGCTGAAACATGAGATATTTTGTAAAAAATCCTGAATTTTCCTGAATTATCAACTAAAGTGTAATGATGTTTGGTTCAATATATTGAACCAAACATCATTACACTTTAGTTGATAATTCAGGAAAATTCAGGATTTTTTACAAAATATCTCATGTTTCAGCCAAACATTTTTGGTATACTGACAGTAATCTTTTGGTATATCACAGCTCACATACTAAAACACTGCTAAAACATACAAAAGATTTGCATAACTGCACTAAATTTTAGTTTATTCCCCCCAAATAACGGAGTATGTGTTTGCTTTTGTCACTTCCAAAACAAATAATGACATGTTTTAGTCATGACTCTTACTGTAGTGACAATTTAATGGGATGACACTCAAAAAAACAAAGATGTCTAACAAAACTTTATCAAATGTTTTGGTCATAATCATTTCAGTAGTACATATTTTTGAAGCTAGCTCAAAGATGCTGATGAGTATGGGTAGCTAGCACAGTTTTGAACAGTTGTACACATATAAAAACTAAATGTTATGCAATAACTCCTAAAAAAGTGTTTAATGATAGAAAACATACACTGTTTCGGTAGTGACGTGAAAATGTGAGACACTTTTTCTTACATAAAGTATAATTTACAATGAAAATATAACATGAATTAATTATATTAAAAAAATAATTAAATTCAATTCAATTTAAAAAAGTATTGTGATTTTTTTTTAACATATATATAATTTTAAATATTTTTTTTACTATTTAAAATATCTGCTTTTGAATATATTTTAAAATGTAATTTATTCCTGTGATCAAAGCTAAATTTTCAGCATCATTACTCCAGTCTTCAGTGTTACATGATCCTTCAGAAATCATTCTAATTTGCTGTTCAGAATCATTTGTTATTATTATTATTAATCGTTACATCTGCAGTATACTCGTATCTCTCCGAAACACGAAGACTTTTAATTTGAAAAATAAAATGCATTGTTGAGTACAACGTGGACTTTTATTCTGAAAAAACTTGTAATGGCTGCTGCAGGAGTATGTACACATGGATAACAGTGATATAGCTAGCTTTATCTAGAGGATTTCAAACATTTTAAACAGCATCCAACTGTAATTTAAAGCCCTACTTCTTTTTCAACGCGGATTTGCTGAAGGTAAATCGTTTTTGAACCGAATTGAGCACTCTGCTGGATCTAATATCAGTGTGTGCTCGCTACTGAAGGTCATGATGAAAGTGAATAATCAACACATTTATCATTGATGAATATGTATCTGATTTTTGGAGTGAAAATCTGTTTTATAATCGTGTTCTTGCAGTATGTCTGTGTTTGGAGGACTGTTGAGGAGCGCGGTGACCTTCTGTCAATCATCCGCGAGACACTTCAGCACAGGTTTGTGGTTCTCTGCTGATCCTCGCGATATTTGTATGTGTTTAATATGAATAATATGTTGTTTAATGAGCATCCTGTATGTCACAGGCACTTGTGCTAGAATACGAATGCACGCCATTCCCAAACTGAAAGAGGTGGATCGATGGACGGAGAAGAGATGCATGTTTGGAGTCTATGACAACATTGGGATCTTAGGTTAGAGGCTTTTCATTTTCATTTTTGCATTTCAATAGAGAGTGTTTTTTCTCTCAATTTCTGCTTTTTTATCGTCTACAGTTCTTTTTCAGCGTTTTTGTGTGTTGTATTGATTTTCCAAAACTATTTGCTCTCAAATAAATGATGGAACATGTAAAAGATAATTAATATTTTTTACTAAATGAACACGTTTTTATTTAAATGCAAACATTAGATAATAGCAATACATTGCAGAAATCAGTTAAAAGTTTTAGACAGTAAGATTTTTAATGTTTTAAAGTCTCTTCTGCTCCCCAAAGCCAAATATTTGTACTATTTGTGACCCTGGACCACAAAACCAGTCATAAGGTTAAACTTTACAAAACTGACATATATATACATCATATGAAAGCTCAATAAATAAGCTTTCTATGGTTTGTATGGTTTGTTAGGATAGGACAATATTTGGCCGAGATACATCTATGTGAAAATCTGGAATCTGAGGGTGCAAAAAAATCAAAATACTGAGAAAATCACCTTTAAAGTTGTCTAAATTAAGTTCTTCACAATCAAAACTTACATATGGATAGGTTCACAGTAGGAATTTTACAAAAAATCTTCATGGAACATGATCTTTACTTAATTTCCTAATGATTTTTGGCATAAAAGAAAAATCAATAATTTTGACCCATGCAATGTATTTTTGGCTATTGCTTTTTTATTTGAGAATTTATAGAAATTAATACTTTTATTTAGCAGGGATGCTTTAACTTGATCGAAAGTGATTTATAATGGTACAAATGATTTCCATTTCAGATAAATGCTGTTTTTCTGACCTTTGATTCATAAAAAGAAACCTGAACAAATTAAGCTGTTTTCACCGTATTAATAATAATTGTTTTTTGAGCAGTAAATCAGAATATTAGAATGATTTCTTTAGGATCATGCGACTGGAGTAATGACGCAAAAACTCAGTTTTGAAATCAAAGGAATAAATTGCATTTCAAATAGAAAACAGGTATTTAAAATAGTAAAAATATTTCAAAATTGTACTGTTTTTGCTGTACTTTGGGTCAAATAAATGCAGGCTTGGTGAGGCTAAGAAACTTTTTAAATAAACATTAAAAATCGTACTTGATTGGTAGTGTATTTAACAGATTATTTGACTTTTACTCACTAAATAACTCGTATGTAAAATGCCACACAGAAAGTTCCATAGACACGATGCAAACAAACAAATCATCATATTTTGACTCATTAAAATGAGTCGCTGTTTCCTGTTCTAATGATAAGACATAAGATATAATACAATATATCTTTACACTCTCTTAATTGGTAATCATGACGCAAGTATTGGCCACAGAAATGACAAAAACAATTCTACATTGGACCACAAAAACAGTCATAATGTTTTTTTTATCTTTTGTGGAAATGTGAGATTCACACATCTGAAAGCTGTATAAATAAGCTTGGTAGGATGGGATGATATTTGTCCGAGATGCAACTACTTCTGAGGGTGCAAAAATGTAAATATTGAGAAAATCACCTTTAAAGTTGTTCAAACGAAGTTCTTAGCAATGCATATTACTAATCAAAACTTAGGTTTTGATATATTTATGATAGGAAATGTACACAATGTCTTCATGGAACATGATCTTTTCTTAATATCCACAAGACAAATGTATCATTTTGATCTACACACTGTATTTTTTGGCTGTTGCTACAAATATACCCGTGCAACTTAAAACTGGTTTCATATCTCGTCCAGCGTTAGGCTGTATTGTACATTGATCAGCATTATTATTGTCACCGCATTGAACAGGCTTTGTCTGTGTTTGACTGCAGGTGATTTCAAAGCTCACCCGAAAGACTTGATCAGAGGACCGGTGTGGCTCAGAGGCTTCAAAGGGATCGAGCTTCAGCGGCTCATCAGGAAGAAGCGGATGGTGGGAGACCGAATGATGACGCAGGACAAGCACAACCTGGATAAGAGGATCAGCTTCCTGTACCGCCGCTTCAACAGATACGGCAAACACAGATAGACTGATGTGGAATTCATTCTGTGTCAAAACTGTAAACTGTAAAAACATCATCATCTTCATTACAAAAGACTGGCCTCAACTGCTGGAGACACATTAAAAAGATTTATTTAAAAAAAAAAAGAAGTCATAATTTTCTTTAAACAAGTGATTTCATGCAGTTCAGAGTTAATGAGGGTCTTTAAGTTTCTTTAAGCATGATCTTCTGGTCTGGGATCAGTGAGAGAGTGAACTAGGACTCGGGAATCCTGTGAACTGACCCTCGGTCATGACCGGATGCTCCGACTCCATCTGACGGGAACAAGCAAAACACACTCTAAAACAGCCATTGTAATGTTCACAAAGACGAGCATCTCTCTTACTACTGCTTATAATTCGGTTATGGATATTGCAGAATTTGTGCACCAATGATTCCCCCAAGGAGAGGTGTATTGTTTTAAATTGTACGAGTTATTGGAGATGTACATGATTCAGCAGCGCAGTTTCAGCTGACATGAATGTGCATTAAAGAAAATAAACAAGGTCCATTCAGACTATAATGTCATTTTAGAAAGGAACTTCCACAGAGGACATTTAGTCTTGGTGAAATAGTATGTTATATAAGTCAGCCCTGAGCCCATATGCAAAACGTTTGTACGGGACACCCAATCGTCATGGGCTCCAACACGGTTAACTTGTTGATTTTTCTTAAGTACTGATCATTAAGAGAGTATTCACAAGCCGTTTTCTTTAGGCTATAAATGCTTGGAAATAATATTTAACCCTTGTGCATTGTTCACATTAACTACCCTCTCGTTATGTTCGTAGATGAAAACATCCACTAAATTAAACTGCTATAAAAAAAATCAGAAATATTTTTTTGATTTTTTTTTTTTTGCATAAACCTCAGTCCTGATCAAAACTACCAAATCTTTTGAAAAAAATTCAGGATTTTGACTCTTTAATTGCCAAGTTCATAAATGATGTCACTGATTTTGGAAAAAACACACACAAAATGACTTATTTTCAATATAAATGGTAATTGAGGACTGGATTTTTCTTTTACCTTTTTAACAGTCTTGGACATGTGAAAGATTAGTAAGAAGATTGGTTTTCATGCATTGTTAGTTTTGGCGCAGCATCAGATTTTCATTTGTTCGTGGCTGTTTTTGCCCCATTGACTTCCATTATAACCACATTTTTTTGATTGCAAAGACATGACACCATATAATGCTGAATTCTTGATTGTTTGTGGTTTTCCCTGTTGGGAAGAGGTCAAATTAGTAAATTTTACTGTTGATTATCAGTTGGCCCCATTAACCCTTTAGATAGGCCTTTGCAAAAAAAGCTTAGTTTTTACATGACAGGGTTCCTACGGTCATGAAAAACCTGGAAAAGTCATGGAATTTTAAAATGGCAATTTCCAGGCCTGGAAAAGTTTTGGAAAAGTCATGGAAATTTGTTTCACCATCTCTGTATTAATAGAATATTGCTGATAATTTGGTTTAAATTCCAGTTAACGAGAGCACGATCGGTCACGTGATCGGTCGCGCGGGGTAACGGCGACTCGCAGTTTTGTATCAAATGTAAGGCCATAAAAAGTTATAAATATTTAAAATAGTAAAAGAAAAGTCTTGATTATAATTTTACGATTGCGATAGGGTTGGATAAATCTTCAAAAAGGCAATGATGTCATTGAATAAATATGTGCACTGCACGTTTCAAAGTCAAAACGCTGCACGGATGTCTATATATGAATGTATCTGAAGGGATCAGACTGTCCTCAGAAACGTGTTGCATGTTCATTTCTTGTCTGACAAAACAGCGTTAATGCTGATTTGTATACAGCCGTTACTAGGGGAACTAATATTTCAGCGCTCCTAAAGCGCCCCCTAGTGACAGAATAAATTTTTATTTCCAATAATTTTTTTCCCAGCTTTTTATGGTCAAATTATTGATATTATCGATCCATGTTTTTATGCAGCAGACACATAGAGGTGTAAATGTGAAAAAAGTTAATGTGCCTTTTAAAAATCTTAACAATTAAGTAATATTAATATATATATATATATATATATATATATATATATATATATATATTTTTTTTTTTTTATATATATAAACATTTTTGATTAAAAATTAAACTCCTATCTGATTTTCTATATATATATATATATATATATATATATATATATATAAAAGGTATTTTCTATTTGGGCTAGTTAAATTAATTTTCGGGCTCCCAAAATCTGATGAGTACCTACCCAAAAGGCTACCAGAGATTTTGACTTTTTGCGAGCCCTGAGCCGTCAATCACTCCCTGTCACTGACACTGCGCTCCGCTTAACTTGGAACTGGATGTTTTTTTCTTTCTCTCTCTCTCTCTCTCTCTCTCTCTCTCTCTCTCTCTCTCTCTCTCAATTCAAATTCAAATTCAAAATTGCTTTATTGGCATGACTGTAAAATTACAATATTGCCAAAGCTTTAAGTATATGTCGAGGAACATAATAATAACACTGTAATGTGTTAATAACTTAACAACTTAATAACTGTCTCTCTCTCTCTCACAACCAAACCCTGTTCCGGCGTTGCACAACCTGCATGGCTATTATTATTATTGTGGACAATTAAAAGGTCTCCACAATCTGCTTTTGTAGAAATATAGTATATTTCGTGCTACAGCGCACATTCTGTCAGATACAATTCTGGTCCCTCCGTGTCAACATACTGTACAACACACAAAGCACACGTACGTTTGCAAGATGTCTGTTAAAGATCTCTTGATCTGGAAAGCATCTGCTGTGTACAAATGTCTGGCAGACGTCTGCAAGATGTCAGTTTTACACACATTCTGAATCACAAACATCTAATAGAGGTCTATTTGACATCTGAAAGGAAACGTGTTACCAAGTAACAAAGTTAATTTCGAGCCCTGATACATATACATTTCATGAAACATTAAGTCATGAATATTTACTTAAAAGTCATGGAAAAGTCATGGAATTTTACTGGTAAAAATGTGTATGAACCCTGATGGAGTATAACGGCATATTATAGTGTGTGTGTGTGTATGTGTGTGAGAGTGTGTGAAAGTGCTCTTTAATTTTTTGCGAGATTCGCCTCAGATCAAGCGGCATGTGAATCAATGATCCTTTCCTCTTTAATATTTACAGCACAAATTTTTTTTTTAATGCATTAGTTAAAAAAAGTCAATAAAACATCTTGTTAATAAGTCATAGTCTAACAGTGGTAACAACACTGAGCCTGCCTCAAAAAAGCAAACAAGACTATAACTTAGCCAACATTGTTCTATTTTTCTCATGAATTACCCAGTTAGCAGAGTTGAACGCTATGTTTTTAATGTTAAATGTGAAGACAGGGTAGGTGCAAATTTTTACAATAATTTAACGCAATATAACATTATTTTATTACATGAATTCTTTCATCTTGAAGTAGTTAAAAAGTAGACATTTTGCAGCTCCGAATGATGTATTACTCTTAACTTCATTATAAAAATGATGGCGTATTTTAGGCTTCCACTGTTATTAAGGAAAAAAAAAATGGGTATGCGTCTAACAACGCATATTTATCTGTGTTAAATGTTTTAGTTAATATTGTGAAATGCATCAAGTTGTTTATGTCTATAGATTTCATTTTAGCCAAGTCGTGTTGATTTGAGAAGGCTAAATTTACCAAACACGCTCATTATCAACTCAGTGCCGCTGGCCGCACAAACAAAAGCTTGAATTTAACAAACATAAAATGTTTCAAGAAGTCTTCAGCAATGAGAAAAATGTCAATCTAAAGTAAGCTTTGCTTATTAGTATGGTTGAACTGGATCAACGAATGTCAGAAGCAAAGAGGTTGATTAATAAAATTGGATTAAATACATAAAGGAAACAAAAAGTAACTGGTTTCTTGCAAATGTGTTACTTTACTAGTTACTTAAAGTAATCTGGTTACATAACTCACCTGAATCCTGAAAAATAAAAATGTATTTTCAACATAACAATCAGAAACCTTTCTTGAGCGGCAAATCAGCCTATTAGAACGATTTCTGAAAATTCAGCTTTGATCACAGCAATCAATTACACTTTAACAGATTTTCACGTTGCTGTTTTACTTTTCAAATTTTTTTTTAATCAAATAAATGCAGACTGACTAAGCAAAAGAAACTTCTTTCATTCTTGAAAGCACTCTCTGTGGGTCTCTCATACCTGTGTGTCTCTCTCTCTGTCCTTTGGGACCCGGTGTCTCTTTCTCTTTGGTCCACCTGCTGACTGATGAGGAAATGTTGGAGAAGAGCTTTCTTCATCAGCACCAACAGCTGCGTCTAAACCGGCCTTGCCTTCATCCTGATTGAACACATGAAGCGTTTGTGTCATTGGCCACTTGAACTGATTTCAATGTTAGAGTTTCTTTACTATCAAATTGAAAACTCAGATGAGAATTAGATATGAACAGCTTTAGGTTAACCAGTTTAAACGAAGCTTGAGTTGTGGATCATCGGTGTGTTTCTGACCTCTAGTGTGATGGTGAGCTGCGCCGTCCTGTAGTCATCTCCATACGAGTCAAGAGTCTTCATCAGAAACCTGACACACAGCTCAATGTATCAAATGTACCAAATGACAGGTTCACTGTACACTTTACAGCATCAGTTGGGATTGTCTTTTGTTAAATTGACATGGACCTTAAAGGAGTAGTTCACTTTTTATGTACTCACCCTCTTTGTCATCCAAGATGTTCATGTCTTTCTTTCGTCAGTCGCAAGGAAATTATGTTTTTTGAGGAAAACATTTCAGGATTTCTCTCCATAAAATGGACTTCTATGGTGCCCCGAGTTTGAACTTTTAAAATGCAGCTTCAAAGGGCTCTAAACGATCACAGCTGAGGAAAGAAGCATCTTATCTAAGGAAAAAAAATTATAATTTATATACTTTTTAACCTCAAATGCTCGTCTTATCTAGCTCTGTGTGTAGAGATTTAAAAAGCGTATAAATTGTAAATGTTTAGAAAATAATTGTTTTACTAGATAAAACTCTTCTTCCTCTGCTAGTTTAGAGTCATTTTAAGCTGCATTCGAACAGTTCAAACTCCACTATATGGAGAGAAATCCTGAAATGTTTGAAGAACCACTGAAGTAAGAAAGACATGAACATCTTGGATGACAAGGGGGTACATTATCTGTAAATTTTTGTTCTTAAAGTGAACTCATTTCGAAAGCGCATTCATTTCTTACAACTTTTTTACTCCAGAAGACGTTTACTGATGGACTGAAGTGGTGTGGATTATTGTGATGTTTTTATCAGCTGTTTTGACTCTCATTCTGACGGCGCCCATTCACTGAAGAGAGCAAGTAATTTGAATGACGCATTTCTACAAATCTGATAAAGAAACAAACTCATCGACATCTTGGATGGCCTGAGAGTGAAGAAATTTTGGCCGATTTTCATCTTTGAGTGAACTATTCCTCACATTGATAGAAAAATGAATCATCAGTCGCAGTACCTTCTTTCTTTCCTCAGTCGGCGTGTCAGTCTTTGCACCTGGTGAAGACGTCCCAAAATCTTCTCATTTACCTGAAAAAAGGGTCCATATGATATTTGGTCACGAAACTTTCACTTTGATACAGAAGTCTATCATCATTTGCTCAAAATGTAAAATTATTTTGTCCATAGAGCACAAAAGGTGAATTTCTGCAGAATATCCTGACCACTCTTTCTGCATTTTAAACTCAAAAATTTAACTTTTGTGTTTCATGGAAGTAAAAAAAAGTCAACTGTAAGTGACAATGACAGAATTTAGTTCTTTGGGGGAGTAAATCATTCCTCTGTTCTACCGTTTAGTGGAAATCTGTTCACCTGTTCAATCTCCTTGCACCTCTTGCTGAGAGCTTGATACTTCCTCTTGTCCTGCTCCCTCCTCTCATCTTCCTCATCCTGAGCAGGGCCAGACGGGGCCCCGTCGTTATGCAGGAGCTCATTGCCGCTGGGGCCCAGCTCCACCCCACCCGTCTCCAGCTCCGCTTCCAGAATGTGACCCCCAAACAGCGGAGGCAAAGCAAGACCTGAGAAATCCTCCATCATCTGAGGAACATTAAAGGAGTAACTTTCAGAACAAAAATGTACAGATAATGAACTCACACTCACTCAAGTGTTCATTTTTTGAGTAAATGTTTCAAGATTTCCCTCCATATAGTGGACTTCTATGGTGCCCCCGAGTTTGAACTTCCAAAATGCAGCTTCAAATGGCTCTAAGCGATCACAGCTGAAGTCTTATCTAGCAAAAGTATGGGTTATTTAAAAAAAAAAAAAAATTAAATTAATATACTTTTTAACCTCAAATGCGTATTGTCTACTAGCTCGGCAAGACGAGCATTTGTGATTAAAAATTATATAAATTGTAAATATTTTTAGAAAATAACTGATCATTTTGCTCGATAAGACACTTGTTCCTCAGCTGGGATCATTTAGAGTCCTTTGAAGCTGTATTTCGGAAGTTCAAACTCGGGGGCACCATAGAAGTCCACTATATGGACTACTCACATCAGATGGAAAGTGCATTCAGTACAGCATGCAATATTAGTTATTATATATGTGAATAATCTTAACTAAGCGTTTCTGTTCTACAGTATCAATATGCTTGAGAACATTTTGATTTCAAATCTTAAAAACTACTGGTTTGAACTAACGTTAACGTCACTTACCTTTAGTTGTTAATACTGTTAAGAGCCATACATGATTCAAACCCTGCACTTATGTTTTGTACTCCTCATTAGTTCCGTTTACACATTATTGAATCGACGCTTCTAACAAAAGCAAGTATTAACCTGTTTCACGTAATAAAACAAAACAAAACATCTGCATTTTCATCTACACTACAGCTCACGAAACAACAAGACGCGTTTTAAATACGTCATTGAGCGTTCAGCCAATCCACAGCGAGAGAGTGCCTCGTCACCAACAATCGAACTACAATTCCCATGATCTCTATGACAGGACTACAGAAGCAAACATGGCGGCTTGTAAGTATATTTCTTGCGTGCTAGATGCTTGAAAGATGTTGTTTTATTTTAGCGCAGCTCGATCGTATTTACAATAACAGAATCCGGAATGACTTATTAAGAGCTATTATAATATGTCCATGTGCTAAATGTAATGAGTGTGCATGTGCGATTACGAGAATGACCTTGATCTCGTACTAGCTGCCGTTTGCTTTTCTCTAAACATAAATACATGATTTCTATTGATATAAAGCAGAACGCTACACAAAATACGGCAGAATGTACCATATTAATACCATGTTTAGTACCATGGCTCTACTATATATGTACTACGGCATACTATTAACCCGTTTAATCCCATTTTTTTCCAGACATGAAAATATCCAAATCATTCATCATCAGTAACCGTTTGAAATAATAATTATTTTTGGAAATTCTTTCCTAAATGTGTGTAAAATTGTGTTTTATACTCGGTGGGATAATGTGTGTACTAAATTAACATATTTCTGCAGTCATAAAAATGGTTTTATTTCTTAACCCAGCTATTTTAAACTGTTTGATCACATTCTAGGGTTATTATTATGCATAAAAAAACCTTATACAACATTGATAGGAATACTGAGATAAAATACAAAAAAATATAAGCATCAACGTTTTTCAAAATGTTTACTTTATTGTAACATCTATCATCAAATTGTAATATTAGTGCTACCAGTATTGCAACGTCAATTTTGTAACTTATTTGTAACATCTGAACTTTTGATTTAGTGCAATATTTTAGTGGAATCTTCACTAACAATTTCATTGTTATCCCGCCGCTCACAAACATGTTTACTCATCCTATGACCACTCTCAACAAAACTGAATATATGTCAATTTATATATTAATACTAGACACCTTAAAGAGAACGTGTACTAAAAATCTTCATCATATCTTTGCATTAACATACTTTACGATCCTTATGTTTTGGAGCTTTAATGCAGCCATCATCGTCTGATGGTGCAAACAGGAAATCAACTGCTCTGGTCATGTGACAATTAGCACTAATCATGTGAAACTGCACATATTTATTTGAGACCCTTTATTTTTCCCCTATTTGCAGGAAGTGCACTGAAACACCAGTCAGTAAAGTGTTTACAGTTTTTTTAAATGAAAACCTTTTTTACAATTTACAAATCTGGGATTAAATGGGTCCCATTACTGCGGCACAAAAGGTAATTTATGCACTGTAATCAAATAGTTTGTTTCTGTAGTCGGCAGGTTTTTGAAGAACGCTTGGAATAAAGAGCCTGTGATCACAGTTTCCTGTGGAATCGGACTGATGGGTGAGTGAGACATTATTACTGTACATTATCACATTATGGATCTTTATCCTCCTGCTTTAGGAATCTAACATTTCTATATCTATTGTCTTCAGCTGCTCTTTTGCCAGCTTTGAGCCCTTTTACAAAATACTCAGGAATGATGAACAAAGCTATGCCATACAATTATCCAGGTATATTATTAAATTCATATTTAGAATTTAATACTTTCTGCTTTATTAATTTTCTTCGGTGTTTTTGTTCTTTTTTAGTAGTTTTTTAATGGTTTTAATTTTGCATTTGGTTGATCTTTTTAATCACTTTTATCTCTTCTCTTTTCAGTCCCAGTTCGAGATGATGGAAACATGCCTGATGTTCCAGCGCATCCCACTGACCCACAGGGGAGGAACCTGGATTGGCTGAAAAACTTCTGAAACCTTCAGATTCCTGTACAGTCACACCCACCTTTACTTCTGTCTCAATAAAAGCTCTTTATTTAATTCTCCTCTTGTTTTTACATGATTTTTTAGATAATTCGAGTCTTTCACAAACTAGACTCGCCATATCAGTTTAATAATCCCTAATCAAAAAGAAGTTATTTTATTAAGTATACTTAAGTAGAGTTCAAGTATATTTTTAAGGATGCTTTGTGTAGTTAGTTTCCTTTAAGAGTACTATTTCAATACTCCTTGGGACTAAATTGGCCCACTTTCTAGTATATAAAAGTATACTTTTAAGTAGAAAAGTAGTAAACTTTGAGTACACAACTAGTTTACATCTATGTTTTCAGTTTGTACTGCAAGTATACTAAAAGTGACCTTACAGGTATACTGATAGTTTTTAGACATTTTTAGGCAATTTATATTTAAGTTTTCTTTAAGTGAACTTTAGATCATAATTTAAGTATACTACCAGGTCCCTATTTAGGTATTAATTTGTATATGTTTTGTTATATGAATATCTGAACATACAAAACATAAAAAAAAAAAAACATATATGTGACCCTGGACCACAAAACCAGTCTTAAGCAGCACAGGTATATTTGTAGCAATAGCCAAAAATACATTGTATGGGTCAAAATTATCGATTTTTCTTTTATGCCAAAAATCATTAGCATATAAAGTAAAGATCATGTTCCATGAAGATATTTTGTAAATGTTCTACCATAAATATATCAAAACTTGATTTTTGATTAGTAATATGCATTGCTAAGAACTTCATTTGGACAACTTGTAAGGCGATTTTCTCAGTATTTAGATTTATTTGCACCCTCAGATTCCAGGTTTTCAAACAGATGTATCTCAGACAAACATTGTCCTATTTTAACAAACAATATATCAATGGAAAGCTTATTTACTCTTTCAGATGACAAATTTACACTTATGACTGGTTTTGTGGTCCAGGGTCACATATGCTTATAAAACACATTTTATTCTAGCTCCATGCACGTTTCATAAATAAAAAGTATTAAATAAATCAACATTTTCAACAAAAAGCTAAAAAAACAACTATTCATGATATTCAAAGCATAGATGGAGTTGATCAACAGCCCAAATCTTGACAGTCATTATTTCCTCTTCAAGGGTGGACATTTTATTCCATAACGTTACACAGTTTTCCATATCTATGGTTTTGATGCTGTTTTATGTCTGACGATTGTGTTTGATTACATGTGGAAGCGTCTGTTGTTTCGGTTTCTTCTTCACTTGTGTTTTGGAAGTTTTGTTCAGAAGATGTGTAATAGCGCCCCTAGAGTATAACAATCAAAACACTGAAACAAGTATAAGTCAAGTATACTTAAATGTCATTTTAAGTATATTTCTGAGAAGCAGACTGAAAGTATACTTTCCTAATAGCACGCTTGAATAAACTTATTTGTTTCGAAAAGGCTTTTTATCATAATTGTTTGTGTGTAAAGAGTCACACAAGCCAAAACCACAGAGATTAACTTTGTTTATTGAAGTTGATTAAAAAAAAAAAACAAATAGGAAGAAAGGCTATACAGTTATCATGACGTTAAAACATTCAAAGAGTCCAAAACGTACGACTGATCCGTAGCGTATCAGAACACAATGCTTTTAAATTTAGGGAAAGTAGTCCTGTGTTTGTCAGGTGGCTTCATGCTGTATATAAGCATTCAATAATCAAAACAGTGGAGCAACGCAGCCAGACTGACATTTACAGTGTTCTCTGGAAAATGTAATAAAAGCTAAATGTGAGCCTCTCAACCCGATTACATCAGATGTATATCAATACAGACTAACATGCAGTGATGTCCAAAAGTCTGAGACCATTTCAATCATTTCAACTTAGAAACAGTCTAGGCCTAGGGTTTCAATTAATATAATACAAAGAAATAAACATGCAATTCTAGATTATCAATCAAGTGTAAATGAGTGCTTTCTTGCATCCATTGAAGCTCAAAATGATGCTGGAGAACACGATTATCAGGTTTTAACAAAGAGATGCATCAAATATCAAATTCATGTTAATTCTATTTGCTGTAAATACTTTCTCATTCTCAGACTTATGGGCCTCGCTGTATTATATTTGCATATATACGGTTGGAGATGAACCATTTATAGAAATAGAAAAAGTTAATAAAAGAAGGTGTCAGAACAAACTGTCCCTGGAAAGGAGAAATAAACATACATCTAATATTTATGAACAAAGGTTCTCACCATTAATAATTAGTCATATTGTTTTCAGTGTGAAATCTTACAACGATTTAAGACAATTCAGAAACTTCAAACACAAACTCTTTCGGTTAATTTCAAACCACTAGGCTCAAACATCTCCTTGAATTAACTAAGTCTTCTGTCCGGATATAATGGCTAAAAAGGGTAAGGAAGATGAAAAGGTTTTTCATCTTATTTCTCATCTACAGCTACAGCACTTCGCCAAAGTCACATCCTCCAGCACGTCTACACTTTCCAGAGCCTTCTCTCACATCTTCAGATGCACACTCTCACTCTTAGCCTTCAGATCCCTCGCCCAGAATCTGCTGCAACTCAAGACTACAAGCTTTAGCTTTTTAGAGGTTTGGGGTTCAACAAAATACATAAGACAGATGGAAGGGGGGACAAGAGACCAGAGCTGAGAGCCTCTTCATATCACACTTTCACAAACACAACTCTTTCCAGAATCCTTTCCAAGCCTTTCTAGATAGAATTACACTCCATTTTTCCATCCAGCCCAATCCTGCTTTTGACTCCAACAGTCAGTTCACCTGCTTCTCGCAGAACGCTCTAGGATACCTTGTCTTTACTCAATGTTAAAAAATAAAAAAAAGTATCTAAAGTGGAGAAAGTATCTTATTTCGTGTGTGAAGATACTTTCATTAGTTTATAAGTAACACACTGCAAAAAAAAAAAAAAAAAAAATGCTTTTCTTTCTCAGATTTTTTCTCTTGCTTAAATCAAGAAGGATTTTCTAGATAATTAAAAGCTTTTTTTTTTTTTTTTTGAAAAAGCAAGTCAAAATTAAGTGAAACAAGCTAAATAATCTGCCAATGGGGTAAGAAAAATAAAAAAAAATTATATTTAAAATAGTTTTTTTTTTTTTTTTTTTTAATAGCTTGCTCTAAGCAGAAGCTCACTTAATTTAGACTTTTTTCTGAAAACAAGAAACTGATTTTTACTTGTCTAGAAAATCCTCCTTGATTTAAGAATGTTTAGATCTTTTGGCTGGAAACCAGACATAAATCGAAGTAAGAAAAGCATTTTTTTTTTGCAGTCATGTGTGGGATGTACATTCAAACACTGCAAAAAATGCTTTTCTTACTTAGAATTTTTGTTTTGTTTCCAGCCAAAATATCAACAACAACAACAAAAAAATCTAATTCAAGAAGGATTTTCTAGATGAGTAAAAATTATCTTCTTGTTTTCAGAAAAAAAAACAAGTGAAAACTAAGTGTGTTTTTGCTTGAAAAAAAATAAAAAAACAATCTTGTTTTCTGTTTGAAACTCACTTAATTTTGACTATTTTTTTCTGAAAGCAAGACAATAATTTTTACTCATCTAGAAAATCTTGATTTAAGAATTTTTTGATAGTTTGGCTGAAAACAAGAAAAAAAATTTAAGTGAGGTAAGCATTTTTTTTTTTTTTTTTTTTTTTTTTTTGCAGTGAAGGAACAATTCAGCCAAAAATTCTGACAGCTGAAAAAATATAGCATATGTGGAATGCCATGAGAGTAAATAACTATAGAATTTACATTTACATTCTCGTCATTTGCATTATTCGACTATTTCATTGTAGACATTATACATCAGAGTAAAGGAGTTAAAATACTGAAGAATCTATCCATAATTTGGAATAAAATCTTAAAGGTCAATTTTATCATGTGCGCTCTTCCGAAATACATAAAAGCTTTTTGAAATATTTCATTTTCTGATAATGTAACATATATATATAGAATATACATTTGATCTGCTAAATCCTAAGTGATCTAACTGTGCTTAATTCTCTGATATTGGTTATTGTTTGAATGGATTTCTATTGGCGAATGTGTAAAATTTGCCCCTCAAAGGTACAACAGAGACATTAGTGGCCCTGTTACAACAGCATCTCTGTCTGTCAATCAAAACCTTTATTGTATTAGTGGAGCGGAGCGATCATTGGTCACCGTCTTCCTGAGTCGAATGTGGGCGAACGGGTTGATCCTGTGAAGAGATGAAGTTTAAATGAACCCATCAGATATGGAGTGCTAACATGCTCTTGTGAACACAGGTGATACGCTTTACCTGGTGGGTGAAGGAGGCGGCGAGGAGAAATCAGTCGACATCTGAGAAACGTGAAAACACAACAGTGTGAGAAGAATATAAGAAAATAGTTTTTAAATCCTAACATGATTTACTGAAATAAGACAATATATATATATATATATACACTACCATTCAAAAGTTAGGGGTCAGTACTTTTTTTTTTAGAAATTAATACTTGTATTAACCAAGGATGTATTAAGTTAATAATTAAAATTTTATTAAAGGTTAATAATAAATAATTTAAATTGATATAAAAAATTTATATTTTGAATAAACACTGTAATTTTTAAACTTGTTATTCATGAAAGAATCCTGAAAAAAAAAAAAAAAAAATCACAGGTTCCAAAAAATATTTGGCAACACAACTGTTGATATGATCCAGCATTGATCATTCTAATAATAAATCAGAATATTAGAATGATTTCTGAAGGATCATGTGACACTTAAGACTGGAGTAACAGCTGATAAAAATTCAGATTTTCATCACAGGAATAAATTCTATTTTAAAGTATGTTCAAATAAAAAACATTATTTATATTGTAAAAACATTTTGCAATATTACTGTTTCTTTCTGTATTTTTAATCAAATAAATGCAGCCTTGATGAGCAGAAGAGACTTCTCTAAAGATTATTACAAGTCTTACTGACCCCAAACTTTTGAATGGTAGTGTATATAATATAATATAATATAATATAATATAATATAATATAATATAATATAATATAATATAATATAATATAATATAATATAATATAATATAATATAATATAATATAATATAATATAAATAAGTGAACCCAATGAAATTCCGTTCTGGAATTGTATGCAAATTAATGAATATTTCATTTGATAGTATCTCATTTGTATATGGGTCAAAGTTGACAAAGGGTTTAAGCATAAATCCATAAGTGTAATACTGCTTTAAATTGTTTAAAAAAAATATCTTCATTTTAATTGCATTTTTGTTTTAGTTTTTCTGAGCAAAAAACAGATATCATACAGTGTAACAATCTTGTCAGGCATATTTACAACAAAAATCAATTAATGACATTAAAAGACAAATTACTTTCATATGCTCCCTCATTCTTTTATATATTTTAATGTGTACAGGTCAGAATAATGTTGTTTGAATTTTTACATAAATATTGTGTTACACTGAATGACAATGTAACATTATTATCAACCAAATTTGGACATTTTATTCTCCAAAAACTTATTTGAAACCTTAAAAGTAGACACTTTACATACATTTAATGTGCTTTACATGGACATAAAATCACTTTTGTAAATTTCTCTTGACGTCTTTGACTCATATATACTGTAAACATAATATTTTGAAAAACCTATCATTGAAAAAAACAATTACCTATTGTACCGATTATTTTTTGCCATATCCACCTGGGTGGTCTTGTCTTAAACTAATAGTGCACCCAAAATAAAAATATGCTGAAAACGTGCTCACCCTCAGGCCATCCAAAACGTAGATACGTTTGTTTCTAAACATATTTGGAGAAAAGTAGCATTGCATCACTGTCTCACCAATGGATCCTCTGGAGTGAATGGGTGCCGTCAGAATGAGAGTCCAAACTGCTGATAAAAGCATCACAATAATCCAAACCACTACAGTTCATCAGTTAACATTTTATAAAGCAAAATAAATAAATAAATAAAAGAATTCACTATTAAGTGCATTACTTGTAGAATATTGTGGTGTTTTTATCAGCTGTTTGGACTCTCATTCTGATGGCACCCATTCACTCCAGAGGATCCACTGGTGAGACAGTCACGTAATGCTACGCAAATATCTCCAAATATGTTTTTATTATTTATTTATTTATTCATTTTCATTTTTATGTTTCTATTTAAATTTTACATTTTATAGTACTTTTAGTAATTGGATTTTAAAAAATCTACTTTTCATTTAAAGTACAAAAATGACAGAAATTAAAGCTTAAATTAAATATATATATATATATATTTATATTTTAGTTAAATTTTTGTTGTGTTTTTTATTATGAATTTATTTTTATGTTTTTTATGTTTCTGTTATGTTTTTTAAATTTTAGTTGTAGTCATTTTGTAATACTTATTTTATTTCAGTTATTGGACAAAATTTCACATTTACATTTAAAGTATGAAAATTAAAATTAAAGCTAAAATAAAATTAACATTTTTTTTAAATCTTAGTAAAATTTTGTTACAAACGGGATGACTGAGAGTGGAGATCCAAATGCAAGGCTTTATTAGACGAGGTCAGAACAGACAGGGTCGATCACCAGCAAACATCAACAGCAAAGATAATCCAATAGCGTAATCCAAAGAACAAGCGTGGGTCAAAATCCAGGTGAGCAGTCCAAAGGAAACAGGGAAATGAAAACCAGAAACTAGAAAACTACGACTAAGACTAGGGATAAACTGACTATGACTATGACTAGGAAAACAGGGAAAACAAACAGGGAAAAATGCTCAGTAATGTCCACAAATGTAAATCAATACTTCGCAATGAGTGTGTGTGTGAAGCTGGCTTTTATGGTAGACAAACAGGAAGTAACCATAGAGGCAGCAGAGGGAGCAGCAACAGTCAGTGGGGGTAAGGGCTCCCTCTGCTGGCCTGGCGTAACATAGCCCCCCCCCAAGGAGCGGCTTCCAGACGCTCCAAAAAACAACAGGAGGAAACAGTCCAGGGGAGCGGTGGGGGGGCCAGGAGACTGAGGCAGAACAGGTGGGGCAAAGGCCCTCCAGAGCAGGGCAGGAGATTCAGGAGCCCTCCAGGGCAGGGCTGGAGGCAGAGCAGTCCTTTGAGGTGGAGCAAGAGTCTTAGGAGCCCTCCAGGGCGGAGCAGGAGGCTTAGCGACCCTCTGGGGCAGAGCAGGAAGCGTAGAAGCCCTCCGGGGCGAAGCCGAAGGCGGAGCAAGGGGTTTAGGAGCCCTCCAGGGCGGAGCAGGAGGCGGAGCGGCCCTCCAGGGCAGAGCAGGAGGCGCAGGAGCCCTCCAGGGCGGAGCAGGAGGCGCAGGAACCCTCCAGGGCGGAGCAGGAGGCGCAGGAGCCCTCCAGGGCGGACCAGGAGGCGCAGGAGCCCTCCAGGGCGGAGCAGGAGGCGCAGGAGCCCTCCAGGGCGGAGCAGGAGGCGCAGGAGCCCTCCAGGGCGGAACAGGAGGCGCAGGAGCCCTCCAGGGCGGAACAGGAGGCGCAGGAGTCCTCCAGGGCGGAACAGGAGGCGTAGAAGCCCTCCAGGGCGGAACAGGAGGCGCAGGGGCCCTCCAGGGCGGAACAGGAGGCGTAGAAGCCCTCCAGGGCGGAACAGGTGGCCGCATCATGGACTGGGACCTGGGGAGAACAGGGATAGAGGAGGCAGACAGAGCAAGGAGAGAAGTAGAGAGTTCATGGGAGAACGTGGCCTCCATAGCCGTGACCAGGCAGACGAGAACTTCAGGACCGACTTTCGGGGCAGTTCCTGGGCAGACAGAGACTTCTGGAACGGCCCCAAACGCCAAGACAGAGATGACAGGGAACCTAGGCGGTGCAGGCAGAGCAGGGAGTCTTGGCGGGGCAGACAGAGCAAGGAACCTTGGCGGAGCAGACAGGGCAGGGAATTTTGGCGGCGCTGGCAGAGCAGGGAGCACTGGCGATGCGGGCAGAGCGTGAAGCCTTGGCTGAGCGGGCAGAGCGTGAAGCCTTGGCGGAGCGGGCAGAGCGTGAAGCCTTGGCGGAGCGGGCAGAGCGTGAAGCCTTGGCGGAGCGGGCAGAGCGTGAAGCCTTGGCGGAGCGGGCAGAGCGTGAAGCCTTGGCGGAGCGGGCAGGGCGTGAAGCCTTGGCGGAGCGGGCAGAGCGAGAAGCCTTGGCGGTGCTGGCAGAGCGTGAAGCCTTGGCTGAGCGGGCAGAGCGTGAAGTTCCGCTATGGACGCCACCTCCGAAGGAGGTATAGGCGCAGCGGACATGCGTGCAGAAGAGCTCTCCAGAACAAACTTGTGGGCAGACTCATGGGCAGAAGAGGCCACTGGGGCACAGTGTGCAGCCCACACACTCAAAATGGCGATAGCCATAACAGGTAGCACAGTTGGCGGAGGAATGCCCTCCGGGTCATTTGGCGTGGGGCTTGGGAGCGTTGGCTCTGTGGGACTTGGGAGCGTTGGCTCTGCATGGCTTGGCAGCGTTGGCTCTGCATGGCTTGGGAGCGTTGGCTCTGCATGGCTTGGGAGCATTGGCTCTGCATGGCTTGGGAGCGTTGGCTCTGCATGGCTTGGGAGCGTTGGCTCTGCATGGCTTGGGAGCGTTGGCTCTGCATGGCTTAGGTGCGTTGGCTCTGCATGGCTTGGGAGCGTTGGCTCTGTATGGCTTGGGAGCGTTGGCTCTGTCTGGCTTGAGAGTGAAGGCTCTGGATGCTCAGGGGAGATGTGACTTGGCAGTGAAGGAGTAGCTATGACCTGACTCTTCATGACAGGAGCAGCAGTGACTTGATTTGGCGTGAGAGGGACAGCTGTGGCTTGGCTTGGCTCGGAGGGAACAGCTGCTTGACTTGGCCTGACAGGAACAGCAGCTGTATCTTGACTTGTCCTGGCAGGAACAGTGACTGTGACGTGACTCGACTCGGCAGGGACAGCAGCTGTAACTTGATTTGGCGTGACAGGGACAGCTGTGGTTTGGCCTGGCTCGGAGGGAACAGCTGCTTGACTTGGCTCTGAAGAAGCGACTGCTGCGACATGATTTGGCCTGACAGGAACAGCAGCTGTATCTTGACTTGTCCTGGCAGGGACAGTGATTGTGACGTGACTTGACTTGGTAGGAACGGCAGCTGGTGCAGGTTCGAGAGAAGCAGATATGACGTTCACAGGCAATGGCTTGGTTGACGTGGCGTGAGCAGACGCTGGCTTGGTTGACGTGGCGCTAGCAGATGCTGGCTCGGCTGACAGTAAGGGACCAGCTGAACGAGCCGACCGCAGTGGTGGGTCCTCCAAGCTAGACATTAGTCTCTGATACGTCCTGGAAGGGTGTGAGTCTGGCGCTGTAGCCACCCTGTTAATAACAGACTCAGGTATGGCGGCCATCTTGCGTACAGGTTCAGGCGTGGCGGCCATTTTGTGTGCAAGCACGGGCGTGGCGGTCATCTTGGGTGCAGGCTCTGGCGTGGCGGCCATCTTTGCAGCAGGCTCTGGCGTGGCGGCCATCTTTGCAGCAGGCTCTGGTGTGGCGGCCATCTTTGCAGCAGGCTCTGGCGTGGCGGCCATCTTTGCAGCAGGCTCTGGCGTGGCGGCCATCTTAGCAGCAGGCTCTGGCGTGGCGGGCATCTTCGCAGCAGGCTCTGGCGTGGTGGCCATTCTGACCGGGAACTCAGGAACGGGAGCCATCTTATGAACGTGCTTTGGAACGGCGGCCATCTTGTGAGCAGGGTCTGGAAGAGCGGCCATTTTGCGAACAGGATCAGGAAGGGCGGCCATCTTGGGTGCAGACTCAGGAAAGGCGGCCATCTTATGAGCTGACTCGGGAAGGACAGCCATCTTGGAAACAGGCTTTGGGACAGCGGCCATCTTGTGAACTGGCTTGGGGGTGGCAGCCATCTTGTGAACCGGCTTGGGAATGGCGGCCATCTTGTGATCGGGTCTTGGGGTGGCAGCCATCTTGTGAGATAAGTCAGACGTGGTAGATTTCTTGTGAGCTGGGTCCAATCGGGTGACCATCTTGAATGCGGACTCAGGAAGGATGGTCATTCCGAAAGCTGATTCGGGAAAGGCGGCCATTTTGTGAACGGGCTCCTGAAAGGCAGACATCTTGTGCTTGGGCTCGAAGCTAGCAGACCTCTTGTGCTGTGGCTCGAAGCTAGCAGACATCTTGTGCTGTGGCTCGAAGCTAGCTGACATCTTGTGCTGTGGCTCGAAGCTAGCAGACATCTTGCGCTGTGGCTTTGGGCTAGCAGACATCTTGTGCTGTGGTTCTGAGCTAACAGACATCCTGTGCTGAGGCCCTTCTAGTACTCCCACAGTGAACGGAGATCCACAATGCGACAACACAAAGTCAATAAACTGTGCGAGGGTCCAACTAGGGTCCTCATCGGGTAAATTGTAACCGATATCTGTGTCCAACCCACTCCAAAAACACTCCTTCATTAAGGTCTCATCGTAAGGTGCCAGATAACAATAAGCAATGAAATCCCTCACATAATGCTCGATGGGACGGCCATTTTGAAAGATGGAGCAGAGCAGACTTACGGGGTTGGACAAACTTCCTGTTGAATCCATTCTTGATGGTTGTTCTGCTGGTGGTGAATAAAGCCGCTGGATCCGGGTGTGGCGAAGTATTCTGTTACAAACGGGATGACTGAGAGTGGAGATCCAAATGCAAGGCTTTATTAGACGAGGTCAGAACAGACAGGGTCGATCACCAGCAAACATCAACAGCAAAGATAATCCAATAGCGTAATCCAAAGAACAAGCGTGGGTCAAAATCCAGGTGAGCAGTCCAAAGGAAACAGGGAAATGAAAACCAGAAACTAGAAAACTACGACTAAGACTAGGGATAAACTGACTATGACTATGACTAGGAAAACAGGGAAAACAAACAGGGAAAAATGCTCAGTAATGTCCACAAATGTAAATCAATACTTCGCAATGAGTGTGTGTGTGAAGCTGGCTTTTATGGTAGACAAACAGGAAGTAACCATAGAGGCAGCAGAGGGAGCAGCAACAGTCAGTGGGGGTAAGGGCTCCGTCTGCTGGCCTGGCGTAACAAATTTTTAGTCATTTTGTTCAGTTTTTTATTTTTTAATTATTTGTATGCTTTTTTAGGTTTCTGTTATGTTTTTTTAATTTTAGTTGTAGTCATTTTGTAATACTTATTTTATTTCAGTTATAGGACAAAATTTCACATTTACATTTAAAGTACGAAAATTACAATTAAAGTTAAAATAAAATGAAAACATATTTCTATTTTATTTAAATCTTAGTTAAATTTTTAGTCATTTTGTTCAGTTTTTTATTTTTTTTATTATTTTTATGCTTTTTTATGTTTCTGTTATGTTTTTTAAATTTTAGTTTTAGTAATTTTATAGTACTTATTTTATTTCAGTATTTCAAATTTTCATTTAAAGTACAAAAATGACTGAAATTAAAGCTTAAATTATTGGACAAAATTTCACATTTACATTTAAAGTATGAAAATTAAAATTAAAGCTAAAATAAAATGAAATTTTGTTTTAAATCTTAGTTAAATTTTTAGTCATTTTGTTCAGTGTTTTATTTTTTAATTATTTTTATGCTTTTTATGTTTCTGTTATGTTTTTTAAATTTTAGTTTTAGTCATTTTGTAGTACTTATTTTATTTCAGTATTTCAAATTTTCATTTAAAGTACGAAAAATGACTGAAATTAAGGCTAAAATAAAAAATTTATAAATAAATTAAAATAAAACAACTTTAATTAACAAATTACTAAAACTAAAATCTATTAAAAAAAAAACTAAAACTAATGAAAAATGGACAAAAATAGTTTCATAATCAATAATAACGCTCCCTCCATTAAATAAGTGATCTGGTCTGAATCAGAAGAGAAATCTGAAGTTTGATGAAAAAATCTGATGTGAGAGACAAAAGGAGATTTTTACATTGGAGGAAATGCAATTATAGATTGAGGACTCATATTTTGGCCAAAAGCTATAAATAATAATGGTTTGGTTTCTTACGAACACATAACATGTTAACTGATGGTGTGGATTATTGTGATGTATTTATCAGCTGTTTGGACTCTCATTCTGACGGCACCCATTCACTCCCGAGGATCTATTGGCGAGCAAGTGACGTAATGCTACAGTTCTCCAAATACGTTTAGAAACAAACTCATCTACATCTTGGATGGCCAGCAGGTGAGGACATTTTCAGCAAAGTTTAATTTTATTCCAAAAATAGTAATAGTGTCACAATAACAGGTAGTGGTTTCTCTGACCCTTTCCTTCAGACGCAGTCTTGGGCTCATCCTGCTGGTCTCGGGGTTCATCATGCTGTAGGGTCGCGGTCTGAAGGTGCTGATGCGCTGGGAGATGACGCTCCTCTCGTCCTCGGAGTCAGGACTGACCTGCGGCATCTGACCCGCGGGAGGAAGCCTGTCCAGCTGACCCATACTGGTGCTGTTCACCTTAGACAGCGCAGGAGGACTGGAGCCATGACGAGAGACAGACAGAAAAAGAGAGGCATTATGGGAATGCAACCCTTTTCTGAGACAGCAGCAAGATATAAAACGTCATTCAGATGGTGCTTTTTTCCCTACAGACCTGAGATCTTGTCCAGGAGTGTTGGGGAACGGCTGTGTGTAGGAGAAGGGAAACCAGCCCTTTCTGTGAAGGAGAGTTCAGAACATCAGCAAAACAATAAGAGCAGCATCTGAACAGCTGAGGTGCCATTAATCTTAACAGCAGCTCTCAAGCTTGTTTTAAAAAGGCCCGTTCATACAAGACTGAAGTTAAAAGACTGGGGTAAAGAAAAAAAGTGTGTTCACACCATATGAAATTAAATACCCTGTTGTCAATAATATGTATTAATACATTGGGAAAAAAACCCCATTTGATTATACAGATTGCACTGTATTTCAGCCACATGATCCCAAAACTCACACTTTAGCTAAAATAATATTCAAATATATTTATAGTTGATTTAAATCTTAGTTTTTTGTGATTTTTATTATGTTTCTGTTATGTTTTTTTTTATTTATTTTTTTTAGCTTTAGTTATTTTATAGTACTTTATTTCAGTCATTGGATAAAAAAATATATGATTTTCATTTAAAGTAAAAAAGCTAAAATAATATTAAATATATTTATATTTTATTTATATCTTTGTTTACTTTTTGGCCATTTTGTTGTGTTTTCATTATTTATGTTTTTTTAAAGTTTTTTTATGTTTCTATTATGTTTTTTTTGTCATTGTATAGTACATTTAAATTTGTTTGGTAATTTTGTTATGATTTTTATTATTTATTTTTATGTTTCTGTTATATATTTTTTTTTTTTTAGCTTTAGTTATATTATAGTACTTATTTTATTACAGTTATTGGAAAAAAAATTAAAATGTTTATTTAAAATCAAAAGAATTACTGAAATAATTATTAAATTAAATATATTTATATTTTATTTAAATCTTAGTTAAATTTTTGGTCAGTTTCTGTTATGTTTTTAAATTTTATCTGTTTGTAACTATTTTAATCATTTTATAGTACTTTATTCCAGGTGTTAGATTAAAAAAAATCTAATTTTCATTTAAAGTACCAAAATGACTGAAATTAAAGCTAAAATAAAATTGAAATATATTTCTATTTTATTTTAATCTTAGTTGAATTTTTGTTAATTTTGTTCTGTTTTATTCTTATTTATACATATTATTATAAAATTAAAATACGTTTCTATTTTATTTTAAACTTATTATTGATGTGTTTTTTAGCATTTATTTATTGTAATGTTTATGTTTCTATTATGTTTTTAAAATTTTGGTTTTAGTAATTTTATAGTACTTAATTTATTTCAGTTATTGGAAAAAATATTCAAATTTTAATTCATAGTACAAAAATGACTGAAATTAAAGCTAAAATAAATTTGAAATCTATTTATATTTTATTTCAATCTTAGTTTAATTTTTGGTCATTTTGTTGTGTTTTTATTATTTATTTATTTATATGTTTCTGTTATGTTTTTTTTTTTTTCGTATTTTGTTTTTTTAGTCATTTTAATCATTTTGTAGTAATTATTTTATTTCAGTTATTAGACAAAATGTCTATTTTTAATTTAAAGTACAAAAATGACCAATTAAAGCTAAAATAAAATTAAAATAAATTAACAGAAAAAAAAAACAAGTGTAAGTAATGCTTAAAAATAAAAATAAATAAAAACATATAAAAAAAATAATTTTAACTAATAAATGCTCTTATAGTATGTTAATAATACTAAAATAATAGTGATCATAAGGCAAAGTAGGTCCATATGAATGCATTGTTCTGACGTTCAGAAATGGGGAATATTTGCTCTCAGTGTGTTTGAACGAAAGGAAATTATTGGTTTAGGCCAAGCCATTGTAAAACGACCATATAAGCCCCTCATATTAGTTCTGCACCACAAATCAGTACAAAATGATGCATAGCTAATGTTTAATTGTCCCTGACTAAATGTCTGATGGTCAGATACCTTCCCGTCCGCTCGTTCTGGCCGTAGTGCCAGCCGTCTCTGGGTTCACTGATCAGCAGGGAAAGAGTGTCTCCAGGCAGGAAGGACAGCAGACACGCGCCTCCTCCTCCTCCTCCTCCTCCTCCTCCTGCCTTCTCTCCCTCACAGGAGTCTGGGGAGTGAGGGAACAGAGCCTCCACACGGGACGGAGCAGACAGAGGAAACACACGAGGAAGAGTCGAGCCTGAAACATCACAGCGAGAGCAAACAATTAATGAACAGAAAGAAAAACAGCACAGAAAACAGACACAAGAATAAAAATCTAAGATACACTGTCATTTCATAGTGTATATTATTCTACAATGATAACAAAACAAAAAAAAGATAAATATCACCTTGGCAACTAAATAAGTAAATAAAAGTTTAAGTACAAAATTACTAAAACTAAGTGAAATGGAAATTATAAGAAACTAATACAAATGACAAACGTACACAATTACTAAAACCTAAATTAAATGAAAATGAAAAATCTAAAAATAAAATCTAATTAAATACTATAATCGTATAAGTTTTGAAACAACAGGGTGAAAAAATGATATATATTTAACAATATATATTATCAAGAAATACAACATGTACACTATTATGTTTTACTTTTGGACTGTGCCATTTGAATGACGATTAAACCTATATAATGTGAAGAAATCTCATTCTTTCTAATGCATTGCAATAAAAAGTATATTATTTAAACTGAAAAGTGCATCTGTAATAATGAATTGCATGTTTATCTGTAATTATTTGTATAATAAAAAAAATCTAAAAAAAATTCTTTACTACTTTACTTTACTTAAAATGAAATTTCTACCGGTTTAGGCGTTTATAATGTTTACATGTATAATGTATAATGTTTGTAAAAAAGGATTAAAATATCCTAAAAATAAAATATCATAAACAAAATTACCAAAAATTTAACTAAGATTAAATTATTTGTACTTTAAATGAAATTTTTTTTTATTCAATAACGTCTTGGTTACGTATGTAACCCTCGTTCCCTGAAGGAGGGAACGGAGACGTCACGTCGGAGACCGACGAATTGGGATATCGCTTTAGAGATACCAATCCTCTTCGTGTGTAAACTAAACGAGCCAATGCACATTGGCATGCATGATTGCATCCAGCTGTCGCTGATCACAGCGTGAGCATAAATACACAGCAGGTGCAATGCATAGACAGGATTTCGCTGAGTAGCCGAGCTTGGGTCCGGCCGCACAGCGGTGGTACAGCAGCTGAGGCGACGGGACGTGACGTCTCCGTTCCCTCCTTCAGGGAACGAGGGTTACATACGTAACCAAGACGTTCCCTCTCAGTCGGTCTCTACGACGTCACGTCGGAGACCGACGAATTGGGATCCCTAGCAAAGCGCCGCAGCTGCTGCCCCCCTCCAGTGTCCTGAGCAAGCCACCTGGCCTCCAATTTTTGCTAAGGCCAAGGGCGGATCAGAAAAGACCAGTCACTGTATAACATAGCACTACCTACTTAGTGAAGCTGGAGCACTGGGACGTGCGGAGCTCCCACCCATCCCGCAGGAGGTTCGGAGCAATACGCATATGGCTCAATTAGGACATATGGAAGAATGGAGGTGATTGAACCCTCGTGAAGATGGTAGAAGGTTACCGGGGAAACACGGTCTCTGTGGGTACCGTGGAAGACATATGGGATTCACTTAAGTCTCTCATGTATCCTAAGCCTTCTATCGGTTCTAAAGATTCATCGAGAGAGGCCTGGCGCCTAGACGCTCCGCTACGTCTGGAGCCGAGGAAGGAGGACTCGACAGGGTCTTCATGGACACTCTGGAGAAGATAGCAAGCCGACCTGAGCCAGTGCCTCTCAGTGCTTCTACCCGTTTGAGGTGAGAACACAGGAGGAGACTGGCTCTACACGAAGGCTATAAAACCTAGCGAACGTGTTAGGGGTCGCCCAACCCACAGCTCTACAAATGTCAGATAGCGAGGCGCCACGAGCCAGCGCCCAGGAGGATGCAATACTCCTAGTAGAGTGAGCTCGCAACCTGAGCGGGCAGGGCACGCCCTGAGCTTGATAAGCCAAGGCGATGGCATCCACTATCCAGTGTGCCATCCTCTGCTTGGAGACGGCCTTCCCCTTCTGCCGTCCTCCGTGACAAATAAAGAGCTGATCTGAGGTCCTGAAGCTTTGCGTCCGGTCGACGTAGCATCTTAATGCTCGGACGGGACAAAGCAAAGCTAGGGCTGGGTCTGCCTCCTCCGGGGGCAGCGCTTGCAGGCTCACCACTTGGTCCCTGAAGGGAGTAGTGGGAACCTTGGGCACGTAGCCAGGCCGGGGCCTCAGGGTTACCTGGGAATCTGCCGGCCCGAACTGAAGGCACGAATCGTCGACCGAAAACGCCTGCAGGTCCCCTACCCTCTTGATGGAGACCAATGCCAGCAGGAGCAGAGTCTTCATAGAGAGATACTTCAGCTCGACTGACTGTAAAGGCTCAAAGGGGACCCGCTGTAGTGCTGTGAGCACCAGAGACAGGTCCCAAGAGGGTACGGAGGGGGGCCTAGGAGGATTTAACCTCCTGGCTCCCCTGAGAAACCTGACGACCAGGTCGTGCCTACCTACTGACCTTCCTTCAACGGGGTCATGGTTTGCAGAAATAGCGGCCACATAGACCTTAAGGGTGGAGGGTGACAGCCTACGCTCCAACCCTTGCTGCAAAAAGGTAAGCACGACTCCGACCGAGCATCTTCGGGGATCCTCATTTCTTGAGAAAGCCCATTCGACGAACAGGTTCCACTTCAAGGCGTAAGCATGTCTCGTGGATGCAGCTCTCGCCGAAGTGATGGTGTCTACCACTCCTTGGGGTAGATCACTCAGAACCTCCGCGTCCCGTCCAGGGACCAGACATGTAGTTTCCAGAGGTCTGGACGCGGGTGCCACAGGGTGCCCCGTCTCTGAGTCAGTAAATCCTTCCTCAGAGGAATCCGCCAGGGAGGGGCTGTCGCGAGGAGCATCAGTTCTGGGAACCAGGTCCGAGTAGGCCAGTAAGGCGCCACTAACAGGACCTGCTCCTCGTCCTCCCTGACCTTGCACAGTGTCTGTGCGAGAAGGCTCACTGGGGGAAACGCATACTTGCGAAGGCCCCGTGGCCAGCTGCATGCCAGGGAGTCCGTGCCGAGTGTACCCTCGGTCAGGGAGTAAAAGAGCTGGCAGTGGGACGTCTCTGGGGAAGCAAACAGGTCTACCTGAGCTTTCCCGAAACGTCTCCAGATCAGCTGGACCGACTGGGGATGGAGTCTCCACTCTCCGGGAAGCGCAGCTCGTGAGAGCTCGTCGGCTGCACGGTTGAGCAAACCCGGAATGTGAATGGCACGAAGCGACCTCAGATGCTTCTGACTCCAGAGGAGGAGAGAACGGGCGAGCTGCGACATGCGACGGGAGCGTAGACCACCTTGTCGGTTGATGTACGCAACGGTCGCAGTGTTGTCCGTACGGACCAGCACGTGTTTGCCTCGAAGGCGCCCTTTGAGACGGTTCAAGGCAAGGCGTACTGCCAGCAGCTCTAGGCAGTTGATATGCCAGTGTAGCTGGGGGCTCGTCCAAACCCCCGACACTGCCTGCCCGTTGTACGTGGCTCCCCAACCGGTGGTGGAGGCATCCGTGTGTACCACAGCGTGCCTGGAGACCTGTTCTAAGGGAACTCCTGCCCGAAGAAAAGCTAGGTCTGACCACGGGGTGAAGGTTAGGCGACAGGCCGAGGTTACTTTGACCCGGAGAGTGCCGCGCTGCCACGCTCTCCTCGGGACTCGGCCATGAAGCCAGTGCTGAAGTGGCCTCATATGGAGCAGGCCAAGCGGTAAGACTGCCGTAGCTGCTGCCATATGCCCCAGGAGCCTCTGAAACTGTTTCAGTGGGACCACTTCTCTGCTCTTGAACGTATTCAAGCAGTTCAGCACCGACTGAGCCCGCTCTTGCGTGAGGCGAGCTGTTTGGCTGACCGAGTCCAGTTCCACACCAAGAAAAGAGATCCTCTGCACGGGGGAGAGTTTGCTCTTTTCCCAGTTGACCCGAAGGCCCAAGCGGGCGAGGTGTGCCAACACCAGGTCCCTGTGTCCGCATAACTGCTCTCGAGAGTGTGCTAGTATCAGCCAGTCGTCGAGGTAGTTGAGGATACGAACGCCCTGTTCCTTGAGGGGAACAAGGGCCGCCTCCGCGACTTTCGTGAAGACACGGGGGGAGAGGGACAGCCCGAAGGGCAGGACCTTGTACTGATATGCTCTGCCTTCGAACGCGAACCGCAGAAATGGTCTGTGGCGCGGAAGGATCGAAACATGAAAGTACGCGTCCTTCAGGTCGATCGCTGCGAACCAATCCTGGGGACGAACACATCTGAGGATGTGTTTTTGTGTGAGCATTCTGAAAGGTAGCTTGTGAAGAGCTCGATTCAAGATGCGCAGGTCCAGGATCGGTCGTAAACCGCCGCTTTTCTTGGGTACTATGAAGTAGGGGCTGTAAAACCCTGTCTTCATATCGGCTAGAGGGACCGGCTCTATTGCTTTCTTCGCCAGCAAGGTAGCAATCTCTGCCCGTAGGACAGGGGCATCTGCTACTTTCACTGTAGTGAAGTGGATGCCCCTGAACCGAGGCGGACGCCGGGCGAACTGAATCGCGTAGCCGAGCCTGATGGTCCGGAGGAGCCAGCAAGACGGACTGGGAAGCCCTCTCCAGGCCCCCAGCCAACGTACAAGAGGGACCAGCGGGACCACTGACGTACCTGCGGGGGGGCAGCGAGGTGGAACGCAGGGACCCCGCTCGGGCGTCTCTATGCCGGTCCGAAGCGGGGTCAGGGTGTCTGTGTGTGGTGTGTGCAAGACATTTACCTGCGTTCTGGCAGCTGGTGCGTGAGTAGTCCGTCTTACCGCACTCTCCAACCGCCCAGCGCCATTTGCTGGCGGGAGGGGAGAGGGTCGGGACGTGATGGAGGATTACCCGCCGGGAAATTCCCCACCGTCACCGTCAGACCAGTCAGCCCTCTGCCAGAGGTAGAGTCCCCCCGGCGTTTGCCGGGGGGAACGGTAGATCTGGGCAGAGGAACTGGCACCCCGCCCCTTTGCAGGAAGCGGAGTCTGGTCCGCAGCTCCGTGATGGACATGCCGCCGCAATGACAGCATGACTCATCCACAAACGCCGCCTGAGCGTGCTCAATACCCAGACACGTCAGACAGCGATCGTGACCATCACCTGGCGCCAGGTAACGACCGCATCCAGAAACGCACGGGTGAAACGGCATTGTGTTTCAAACACCTCGTCTTTAAAAAGACGTTCACCCGTGATACTCTTTTAGAAACTGCTCAGTGCTGAAGCACACAGGGGAGATGGCCGCTGCGACACAGAAGGCAGGTAGTGCAATCCTTGACTGCGCGCTTTTTCCACCCACAGGAGACCACCACCGCTGACGCGCCGTACCGCCAACACCGCAGTGAAGAGTTCTTTCTTGTAAGAATGGCTCGTTGCGTCTCTCATTGAGAAGATCGGCTCCGATGCGAAATGCTGTCTATGCATTGCACCTGCTGTGTATTTATGCTCACGCTGTGATCAGCGACAGCTGGATGCAATCATGCATGCCAATGTGCATTGGC
Organism: Garra rufa; assembly: GCF_049309525.1. Lineage (NCBI taxonomy): Eukaryota > Metazoa > Chordata > Actinopteri > Cypriniformes > Cyprinidae > Garra > Garra rufa. The sequence continues at coordinate 44,696,372 of NC_133369.1, forward strand.
TCGTTTAGTTTACACACGAAGAGGATTGGTATCTCTAAAGCGATATCCCAATTCGTCGGTCTCCGACGTGACGTCGTAGAGACCGACTGAGAGGGAACTGATACAGTAAGTATAACTAAAATGTAAAAAACATAACAGAAACATAAAAAACACAATAATAAATAAATAAATAATAAAAAACACAATAAAATCACCAAAAATGTAACTAAGATTTAAATAAAATATAAATATTTTTAAATCTTATTTTAGCTTTAATTTCAGTCATTTTTGTACTTTAATTAAATGTTTTAATTGCTTTACATTACTTAAAATTATATTTTCATGATGCAGGAGGTTTAGGCATCAATTAATAATTTTAATGTTTGTAAAACAGGCTTAAAATTTCATATAAGTATAGATTCAACCCAGATATTAATATGATATATTTTATATAATTATAAATACATATATTTTCATTATTTATTTACTGTATTTATTTATTTTTAATTTAATGCACTGCAAAATGCTTTCCTTAGACGTTTTGTCTTGTTTCCAGCAAAATATCTAAAAATTCTTAAATCAAGAAGGATTTTCTAGACGAGAAAAAAATAGTGTCTTGTTTTTTTTTAAGTAAAAATTAAGTGTGTTTTTGCTTGCAACAAGCAAAATAATCTGCCAATGGGATAAGAAAAATCATCCTGTTTTCTGTTTGAAATAAGATTATTGTTCTTTCCCCATTAGCAGATTATATTGCTTATTCTAAGCAAAACCTCACTTTATTTTGACTTATGACAATAATGGTTACTAGCCTAGAAAATCCTTCTGGATTTAAGAATTTTTAGATATTTTCGCTCAAAACAAGACATAAATATAAGAAAAGCAATTTTTGCAGTGTGAAGGTTTTATTCATTTCACTCATGCAATTGGTAAATAATAACCCAACAATTACAATAAGTATTAAATATTAAAGTAATAACACCAGTACTTTCTGGGTCTAATTTGAGCTTTGAGCTTCAATATATACACTACCGTTCAAAAGTTTGGGGTCAGTAAGACTTGTAATAGTCTTTAAAGAAGTCTCTTCTGCTCATCAAGGCTGCATTTATTTGATTAAAAATACAGAAAAAAAAACAGTAATATTGCAAAATGTTTTTACGATATAAAATAATGTTTTTTATTTAAACATACTTTAAAATAGAATTTAATCCTGTGATGAAAAGCTGAATTTTTATCAGCTGTTACTCCAGTCTTAAGTGTTACATGATCCTTCAGAAATCATTCTAATATTCTGATTTATTATTAGAATGATCAATGTTGGATCATATCAACAGTTGTGCTGCCAAATATTTTTTGGAACCTATATATATATATATATATATATATATGGCAAAAACAAGCACACTCACACACACCCATGAATCCCTCACGAATCTCATTGGGCTGTCTCCTCGGCAGCGGCAGTGTGGAGGTGGAGTAGAGATCGGGACCCTTCAGCACATTGAGGGCCGCTGGAGAGCCGGACAGCAGGACGGGTGTGAGCGCGCGGGACAGAGGGGCGCTGTGGGGCAGAGGAGGGCTGTGGGGGGCCGTTAGGGGCGGAGTCAGGCCCAGCAGGGAGCTGTGGGAGGAGGTGGAGGTGTGGCTAATGGAGGGAGGAGACAGTAGTTCGGACACGCCCACTGCTGGCTGTGAGGGGGCGGGGCTGGCTGAAGAACTGGAGAGGGCGTGTCCATTACTGGAGGAGTTCTGGTGAGACTGTGACAGACTTTCAGACTGAGACGAGCGCTGCTGCTGCTGCTGAGAACGACTGCTGCTGTCACCGTTCAACAAAGGTGGGACTTCCTGTACAGACAGCCTCTGGTGGAAGAGAAATCAACCATCATCAGTGTTGGGGGTAATGCATTACAAGAAACGCAAGTTATGTAATAATATTACTTTTCCCAAGTAACTAGTAAAGTAACGCATTACTTTAAATAAGGAAATATCTGAGTTACTTTTTCCCCCATTTATGGATTAAAAGCTCTCCTGTCCCCATGTTGAGAGAAATCATGAGTAAGATGTAACTTTAGTTCTAGAATAAATCATGCATTAATTCATCTCACTCACTAAAAAACACAGATACAGTATTCCTCAAAATGAATTAAAAAAATGTGAAATTCAATGCAAACCTGCAATAATTAAATATGTTAAATAATACAAATATCCTTTATGTATTTAATCCCATTTTATTAACAAAGTCTTCATTCAGAATTCATCCATACTAATAAGCAAAACTGACTCAAGAAAATCTAACATTTGTTTTCCTTTTTTTATTGCTGAGTTGACATTTTTCTTCTGCGGTCTACTGTACAGACGTCAATTTACTTTTCTCTAAGCCTGAGGCTTTTGGTGTGAAAAGGCTTTTACATTTGACAAAAATAGACATTTTTATATTAAAAACAAACAAGCAAGCCCTGCCCAGATTTAAAAAGTAACGCAAAAGTAACGAAACGCATTACTTTCCATAAAAAGTAACTAAGCAACGTAATTTGTAATTATTTTTTTAGAGAGTAACTCAATATTGTAATGCATTACTTTTAAAATTAACTTTCCAAAACCTTGAGCATTATTAGTTTTGTATCTTGATTAATTACATGGAAATTGAGTGGAAATCAACATTGATGTTAAAAGATATGCCTCTTCCGCAACAATATTTTTTGGCCTTCTTCATTTGGTAATTTCTATAAAAACAAAGCATGGACAAATTTAAGAAGTGTCCTACAAAATACTACACAGGACCGTGTTAAACAACAAAAAATCTTATCACATTTTATTATATTTTTACATTTATTACATTTTAAGATCACTTTGGAAAAATTTAGAAACCTATATGGGCAGAAAACAGGAGTGTATGATACAAATGTAAGTATTTAGTGAGCTTTTTTTTATTTTAGAATATTTTTGAAAATGAAAAAACAATATATTATACCATTATGTATTTTATTAGGAAAATGTCAAATAAAAAGTGGTCTCTTTTCAAACTGTTTTTCACATTTTATAAATGAGATTAAAAATAAACAAAAATTCTGAAACAAATTAGAAACAAAACAGCTGAAAACGTATTAAATCTTATAAAAGCACTGAAAAAAGCACTTTTTAATTTAATTATTTAAATGTTTTTGTATGTTTCTTTTCGTTTTTTATTTTATAGTACTTATTTTATTTCAGTTATAGGCCAAAATGTACAATTTTCATTTAAAGTATAAAAAATGACAGAAATTTAAGCTAAAATAAAACTTAAATATATTTATATTTTATTTAAATCTTTTTGGTCATTTTGTTGTGTATTTTTATTATTCATTTATTTTATTTATTTATTTATTTTTTTTTCTGTTATGTTTTTAAAACTTTAGTTTTAGTCATTTTAAAGTACGTATTTTATTTCTGTTTTTGGAAATGTTTTTTAAATTTCATTCAAAGTACAAAAAAATGACTGAAAAGAAAGCCAAAATAAAATTAAAATGCATAAATTTTTTTCAAAATCTTTCTTTAATTTTGGTCATTTTGTTGTGTTTTTTAATTAATTTATTTATTATGTTTTTGTTATGTTTTTTAAATGTTAGTTTTAGTCATTTTATAATACTTTTTCAGTTATTGGAAAAAAAAAATCAAATTTTCATTTAACAAATAGACAAAAAAATGATATTCAACTTCAAGCACAGCCGTTCATTAAATGCGTTGAGTCAAAATGTTAAGAAATGTCTGTAAAAAAAGTCTGTATAACTAATAATTTCACTTTAAAATTAAAATGAAAAGAAGGAAAATTTATAAAAAAATTATTTTACATAAAAAGAATGACCATTTATGACCATTATGTTCATTGTTCACCATTATTATTATTATTATTTTATTTATTTATTTTTATTTTGCATTATGACAGTGTGATAATGTAAATATAAACTCGATCTGCTCACTTGTTCTCCAGGTTGAGTGATTCCCAGTTTGGCGTTTCGCAGGGCCTCCGCTAGTCCTGCTCCTCCAGAGCTCTGGGGGGCGGTGTGCCGCAGCAGGTTCAGCGCTCGCTCTGGGAGTTTGGTTGGCTGTGCACAAGACTGCTGCCACGATGACAGCTTCTGAGACAACAGCTCTCTCACCTACCAAACAAAACCAGCTCCTTAGACTGTTGATTGCTAAACACTAGGGGTGTGATGAGACACTTATCTCACAAGATGAGGCGAGACAAGACTGGGTTCATGAGAATGAGACAAGACAAGATTTTTTTAAACTTTTTTAAAGAAATCCTCAATAATGAAACATATAGGGAAAACTATTTAATTCAACTAAAAAAACTAAAAATGTAGGTGCATTTTAATATGAACTTGTACTTTATGAAATTAAACTCTATTTTAATGAATTATATGCAGTAATAAACATGTAAACTATAGCTGCATGATCCTGGATAAATTGAAAAACAATTTTCTTTTATAAACTGGAGATCACGATTCTCTCACGATTCTGCAGAAAAAAAGGATTAGAAATCTAAAGAAAATCACGTAATTTACTAGTGGTTCTGACAAATATTCATTAAGTCTATATTTGAACAAAATGTAAAAAAATGAAGGAGTGTCTCAATTAATAAAGACTTGTTTCACTATTGGAATCTCCTGAATGTTTAATTCAATGATAAATGCATTTTTTTAAACGTGCAGTTGTTGCAACCTCCTGGCGGAAGAGGATAAGTGTTACACTGCATATGTGTTAAGACACTTTCGTTTTGATTGCTACGGCAAACAATAAGTGTTTATACCCAAACTATAAGCTTTTATCCCAGTACTTATGTTATTTAAATGTCTGTTACAAAGAAATAAGGATCATTATGTGGTTGAAAATGTTGTTTGTGCTGCACTTTCCATCTGTCATGAACAAATGCTGACAGATTCAACCCAGGCTCAATGGAAAAATGTGCCTGTTGCAATATTTCTGCAAAATGATATTATGTTTCTTCTTGCAGATTTTGCAACACTCATTGCAAAAAATGCTTTTCTTACAATTTTTTTTTATGTGCAGTCAAAATATAAAATTCCTAAATCTTGAAGGATTTTCTGGACGAGTAAAAATTCAGTGAGTTTTCACTGCAAAAAAAATGCTTTTCTTACTTAGATGTTTTGTCTTGTTTCCAGCCAAAATATCTAAAAATTCTTGAACCAGGAAGGATTTTCTAGACATCTTATTTCAAGCAGACAACTAGATTATTTTTCTTACCCCATTGGCAGATTATTTTGCTTGTTTTAAGCAAAAACTCACCTAATTTTGACTTGTTTTTACTAAAAACAAGACACAAATTTTTACTTGTCTAGAAAATCCTTCCTGATTCAAGAATTTTTTGATATTTTGGCTGGAAACAAGACAAAAAATCTTACTAAGAAAAGCATTTTTGCAGTGTTTGCTTAGAACACGCAAAATTATCTGCCAATGGGGTATAAGAAAAAAAAAACTTTTTTCAAACAGAAATCAATTATTTTTCTTTCCCTATTGGCAGAGAATTTTGCTTGTTTCAAGCAAAAACGCACTTAATTTTTACATGATTTTTGTGAAAAAAAGAAAATAATTTTCCTTCCTGATTTAAGAATTTTTAGATATTTTGGCTGGAAACAAGATAAAAAAAATCAAAGTAAGCACTGCAAAAAATGCTTTTCTTACTTAGATTTTTTTGTCTTGTTTCCAGCCAAAATATCAAAGGATTTTCTAGACGAGTAAAAACAAGCAAAATAATCTGCCAATGGGGTAAGAAAAAAAAAAAAATCTTATTTCAAGCAGACAACTAGATTATTTTTCTTACCCCATTGGCAGATTATTTTGCTTGTTTTAAGCAAAAATTCACTTTAAAAATTTACTTGTCTAGAAAATCCTTCCTGATTCAAGAATTTTTAGATATTTTGGCTGGAAACAAGACAAAAAATCTAAGTAAGAAAAGCATTTTTTGCTGTGCATGACTTATAAACTAATGCATTTTTATGTTTACAACACATAACCAGCTCCAAATGTGTGGCTTTATTGATGTAGTAAATTAAGTAAACTTGCTCTGTAGCACACCTGGTAAAGCATGGTTCTCTCAGCAAATGTGTTTTTAGATAGATGTGTTTCATTTCACTTTGATAGCACTGCAAAAAATGTTTTTCTTACTTAGATTTTTTGTCTTGTTTCCAGCCAAAATTTCTAAAAAATTCTTAAATCAGGAAGGATTTTCTAGACGAGTAAAAATTATTTTATTGTTTTAGAAAAAAACAAGTCAAAATTAAGTGTGTTTTTGCTTCAAACAAGCTAAATAATTTGTCAATGGGGTAAGAAAAACAATCTGTTTGAAATAAGATTTTTTTAGTTCATCCCATTGGCAGATCATTTTGCTTGCTCTAAGCAAAAACTTACTTAATTTTGACTTGTTTTTGTACTTATTTTTAGATATTTCGGCTGGAAACAAGACACAAGATCTAAGAAAAGCATTTTTTGCAGTGTGCACTCTGGTAACACTGTTTCACTGCAATAAAATGCTTTTCTTACTTAGATTTTTTTAAATCAAGGAGGATTTTCTAAACGAGTAAAAATTATTGTCTTGTTTTCAGAAAAACATATCAAAATTACGTTATAATCTGCCAATAGGGTGAGCAAAATCAAAAAACAGGATTATTTTTCTTACCCCATTGGCAGATTATTTTGCTTGTTTCAAGCAAAAACGCACTTAATTTTGATTTGTTTTTCTGAAAACAAGACAATAATTTTTACTTGTTTAGAAAATCCTTCCTGATTTACGGATTTGCAGATATTTTGGCTGGAAACAAGTCAAAAAATCTAAGTAAGAAAAGCATTTTTTTGCAGTGTGCACTCCAGTGAAGAGTTTTAAACTTGGTAACATAGAATAGTGCAAGAAACTGCATGATAATAAGTCTGTATTAATCAATAATCTGCTCCTGTAATCAAAATTTAAATGATAAGGAATAAAACTTGTTGGTGGTTTACCGCCTAAAGTGTTTATCTGCAGTGAATTAAACATATAGGTATTTTTTCCATGTAGGTAGAAGCACATTTTTCCAGTGAGCCTGTTGTGTTTGCTAGTCCTTTCCAGCATTAGTTAGCTGGTTGAAGCTCTATAGTGTTACCTTGCAGTGGTAGTTGACGAGGATCTTGGTGACTGAACACTGACGGTCCACCAGAAAACAATAGCGCCGCCTTTCTTCTGTCAGAGCGGAGCGATAACCGACTGCAACCAGAGAGTCCAGCTCGCCCTGTCTGCGACTCATCAGCTCCACATACTGTAACAGAGAGAGAATTTACATCAATTCAGCTTTAAATAGAATAATAAAAATGTACAGCAAGACCAGAATGTGACTCTTTTAGGAAGGGGTTCTCAAACTTTTTTGTCAGCCAAACCTATTAGGCTTAAATATTTACTTGAAGTATCTCTAGAGATTTTAAGTTTGCATGTTCATGGTTCTCTAAGGTTGCACTGCAAAAAATGCTTTTCTTATTTAGACTTTTGTCTTGTTTCCAGTCAAAATATCTGAATATTCTAAAAATCAAGATGGATTTTAAAAATAAAAAATAAAATTATTTTCTTGTTTTCAGAAAAAACAAGCCAAAATTATGTATTTTTTTTTTTTTTTTTGCTTAAAACAAGCAAATTAATCTGCCAATGGGGTAGGAAAAATATCAAACAGAAAACAAGATATTTTTTCTTCCCCCCTTTGGCAGATTAATTTGCTTGTTTCGAGCAAAAGCACTATTTATAACTTAATTTCTTTTTTTCTGTTTTTTTTTCTGTTTTTTCTGAAAACAAGATAATTTTTTTTACTTGTCTAGAATTTAAGAATTTTTAGATATTTTGTCTGAAAACATGACAAAAAATCTAAGAAAAGCATTTTTTGCAGTGTAGTCACATGACATGCAAGTAAACAGATAAAGTACATTGCAAAAAATGCTTTTCTTACTTAGATTTTTTGTCTTGTTTCAAGCCAAAATATCTAAAAAAAATTTAAATCAGGAAGGATTTTCTAGACGAGTAAAAGTTATTTACTTATTTAAGCTAAAACACTTAATTTTGACTTTTGAGAAAATCCTTCTTGATTTAAGATTTTTTAGATATTTTGGCTGGAAACAAGACAAAAAATGTAAGTAAGAAAAGCTTTTTTTGCAGTGTATAATATCTTTTACTTTTTTAGTAAATGTTTTTTTTTTTTACTTTGCACCTGGACTTTAAAGTAGACTCAAACCTCTTTTTTGTTGTGTGTCTCATTCTACATTACATTCAAACTAGTGTTTTAAGAAACGTATCAATTAAATAATAAAAAAAACAACACATGTTAATATAACTAATAAAACTGTATTTTTAATAAAAATAAGTATTAATAATGTTTTAATAAAAATATATAATAAAATAAATACAATTTTATTTAATTTAATAAAAAATATATATTACAATATTATAACTATATAATAATTTAATAAAATAACATATATAACTAAACAGAAATAAAATAAATGATAATAATTATATGTGACCCTTGACCACAAAACCAGTAATAAGGGTAATTTTTTTAATTGAAAGCTAAATAAAAAGGCTTTCCAATGATGTATGGTTTGATAGGACAATATTTGGTAACTATTTGAAAATCTGGAATCTGAGAGTGCAAAAAATCCAAATATTGAGAAAATTGCCTTTAAAGTTGTCCAAATGAAGTTCTTAGCAATGCATATTGCCAAACAAAAATTTAATTTTGATATATTTACGGTATGAAATTTACAAAATATCTTCATGGAACTTGATCTTTACTTAATATCCCAAAGATTTTTGGCAAGAAAAAAGAAAAGTCAATAATTTTGACCCATACAGTGAATTTTTTTCTATTGCTACAAACATACCCGTGTTACTTCATGAATAATAATTATATTACAAGTTAGAATATTAATATGTATGTCTACTTCCAAATGTTCAAATGCACATACTTTTCACAAATTACTTTTCACTTTTTTTTTTTTTTTTTTTTTTTTTGCCAATACAAAATAAAAGGTTTCCCAAACATTATATTAAAATGGATTTTTGCTTTGTTGTTGTTGTTATCTAATTTGATTAGGTTTTTAAAACACTAGTTTGAATGTAATGTAGACTGGACTGAGACACACAACAACAAAAAAAGAGGTTTGGGTCTACATTAAAGTCCAGGTTCAAAAAAATAAAAAATAAATAAATAAAAATAAACACTTACTAAATAAATATAAATAAAATAAAGACATTATACTTTATCTGTTTACTTGCATGTCATGTGACTAACCTTAGAGAACCATGAACACGCAAGCGTAAAATCTCACGTAAAAACATATATATATATATATTTTTTTTTTTTTGTGAAAAAGATGATGAAATCATTTAATTTTTCAACCAACTAGCATTTAATTGAAATTAACTAATAACATTTTACACCTTACAAGCATACAAATAAAAAAACAGTTGAATAGTGGTTTTAAATTAATTAAAAAAAAAAAAAAAATGAATACGATGACAACAATCAACAACCTGAATAAACTTTCCATGTCATTTAACGGTTGAAATATCCAGTATTTTCGAGTCATAAGGGTATATAGCAGTTGTGTCTATGAAATCACTTCCTGTTTATGGTTTTCTTGTCACATGAGAGCAAAATAGCTTCCTTGACATTTGATTTGGCTCCAAACGTTTAAATATTAATAACATTTTCTAACGTGACTCATTAGCTTTAAGGTTGTTAGAGTTAATTTGATCCTGTTTTGGCCTGGTCACAATTACCTTCAAAGCGAAGCCATGTTCACTTCAGACTGATTGGCGCGGCAGTAAATGAACAGTAAGTTGCTTTGGATTAAAGCGTCTGCTAAAGAACTGAGTAATTGTGCTGCTTGCCAGTTCTTTGACTGCTGTGTTCATTACTGAAGACTTAGTGTAGAATGTCATGTACTGCCAGTCATTTGTAGTTTGTATACAATGACTCATAATGGCCGATTGAGCCGAGTGCGGGCCGTCTGTGCGGCCCAGTGTCCTACATGTTAAAGCTGATTTGTGACTCTGTGTGTGAACAAGTGTTTGTTTATGTGAGCATGTGTGTCTCCGGCACGTGTTTGTTCAGCAGCGAGTCTATCTCTGTTTGTGTAGGCCTGAGCTGTGCTATCACTAGCATTACTTTAAACATGTTTTCAGGTCAGAAAGAGAAAGAACAAGTCATTTACTGTGGGATTAAGCAGATATCCGGAACAGCTTCGATTTGGGGCCAGAAAAAAAGTAACACTGAGGTAGAAAAAACATTGGAACGAGAGAGAGGAAATGATGAAGTAAAACAGGACCCCAGTCTGAAAAACGACTGAGAAAATGACAGAGATATTCAATAAAAAGGTCAGTTAAAGGAACATTATGGGTAAACTGGTCCAAGGTTTTCCAAACGGTTAATAAATGCAGTGAACTTCATTTCTGCATGTACTGTACTATGAGTTTAATGCATTTGGGAATGCAATGTGTACTCGCATTTTTATGAACAGAACTTTTAAAGCATTTCAGCAGTGTTTTGTCAAACTAAAAGTTCAAGGATTTAAATTGTGAAAAGTGTAAAATTATAATTATATAATAATTTAATAAAATAAAATATAAAGCTAAATAAAAATAAAATAATTTATAATAATTATATGTGACCCTTGACCATAAAACATAAGAACCTTTTCTTTTTTTTGCAAAAAAAATACTGAGAAAATCGCCTTTAAAGTTGTCTTAATTAAGTTCTGAGCAATGCATATTACTAATTAAAAATTACATTTTGATAGTTTTAAAAAAATATCTTCATGGAACATAATCTTTACTTAATATCCTAATGATTTATAAAAGAAAAATCGATCATTTTGACCCATACAATGTATTTTAAAGGTGCCATAGAATGCATTGAGAGAATATTTTAAATTGTTCTCTAATATCTACATAGAAGGTATATGCCATAGGAAAGGGCAAAAATTCTCTACAGGTCCATTTACAACCCTAGGATTTGTCCCTAGAATGAAATGCTCTGTTATTACCTTATTTGGAAGGTTCATGAATAATAATGAGGAGCTCTGCTCTGATTGGCTGTCTCACAGAGCGGCTCGCTCTTGCACAGCAGGAAGGAAACACATGGAGAAAAATATAAATTTAATTAATTACGCTATTAATATTAATTTGTGGGGCATTGAAACTGCCGTTTTGAATGCACGATAACTTTTTAGTTTCACTTTTGAGATAGGCGACGGTCCATGTACAGAACTGTTGTTATTCAACAAGTCTAGTAAGAATAACTGGACTGAATACATTTTTTTTTTTTTTTTTGAAAAATCGTGTTCAAATGTGGGTCTCAAATCTGATCACACTGCAAAAAATGCTTTTCCTACTTAGATTTTTTGTCTTGTTTTCAGCCAAAATATCTAAAAATTCTTGAATCAGGAAGGATTTTCTACACAAGTAAAAATTTGTGTCTTGTTTTCAGTAAAAACAAGTCAAAATTAGGTGAGTTTTTGCTTAAAACAAGCAAAATAATCTGCCAATGGGGTAAAAAAAAAAATCTAGTTGTCTGCTTGAAATAAGATTTTTTTTCTTACCCCATTGGCAGATTATTTTGCTTGTTTTAAGCAAAAAACACACTTAATTTTGACTTGTTTTTACTAAAAACAAGATAATAATTTTGACTTGCCTGAAAAATCCTTCCTGATTTAAGAATTTTTAGCTATTTTGGCTGAAAACAAGACAAAAAATCTAAGTAGGAAAAGCATTTTTTTGCAGTGTGATCAGATTTGAGACCCACATTTGAACACGATTTTTCAAAAAAATAAATAAATAAAAATCAATTACAAAACAGCAATTTAAAAATATTTACTTAACACTGATCGTTTGTAACATTCTAGTCGACATTGTAGCCTATACCAACAAAGGCCAATTTAACTTCAAATTAATAAGTTAGTAAAATAATATTCTTTGGCCATTTTTAAGGTCCCCTTCTTGAATCAGGCATGTGTTTTTAATGTACAAATAAACGCAGCCTTGCTGAGCAAAGGAGAATGTTAGAATAAATGTATCAACAAAGCTGTTGCATGATTGTTATCATTATTTTTGTCTATTTTACAGAACACCAGTAAAATTACAATACTAACATTTGTGAATATTGACTTTTATTTTTGACTTATCAGACTTAAAAAAGCTCTATCGGTGTGCGGTCGAATAGTTTCGGCTGCCAAACATTCGGTGCATCCCTAATTCTTAAGTTTACTTGATAAAAATCAGTAAAGAGTAGACTGGAGTAAACCGCAAACCACAGTTTTTCCAGCAATGTTTTGATCATGTTGGTCTTAGTTTAGGTAAATTTGTACCTGCATCTCTCTGTCTCCATATTTGTTAGGATGGCGGCTAGCTTGACTCTTCCTCCGCAGCTTCTTCAGCTGTGATTGACAGCGCTCAATGGACTCCACCTTTGACTTCCTCTCACTCTGGTACTTCTTCAGTGTCGCCTGGATGAACGTTTTCACACAGTATATCACCTTTATGGTTTCTGGCTTCATTTCAATATTTATCTTTTCTGATTCATTTACTTAAAGGGTTTACAAGACAACCTCTGTTTACTTGTTTAAGCTTCCCAATTGAGTACATTCAGTAAGTTGTTTAGTTAAACAGTAATGTCCACTCACGGTCAGATATTTGATGTCTAACTCCAGTTTCTGCTCCAGTTGAGACAGCAGCTCTGAATGAAAGAGCTTCAGCTGCGGACAAACAGAAAACACAACAGAACACTCAGAACATTTTACTAAAGAAAAACCAGAGACATCTACATCACGTTTAGTACTGTGTTTCTACACTGCAAAAAATGCTTTTCTTACTTAGATTTTTTGTCTTGTTTCCAGCCAAAATATAAAAAAATTATTATCTTGTTTTTAGTAAAAGTCAAAATTAATTGTGTTTTTGCTTAAAACAAGCAAAATAATCTGCCAATGGGGTAAGAAAAAAAATCTTATTTCAAGCAGACAACTAGATTATTTTTCTTACCCCATTGGCAGATTATTTTGCTTGTTTTAAGCAGAAACTCACTTAATTTTGATTTGTTTTTACTAAAAACAAGATAATAATTTTTACTTGTCTAGAAAATCCTTCCTGGTTCAAGAATTTTTCGATATTTCGGCTGGAAACAAGACAAAACATCTAAGTAAGAAAAGCATTTTTTGCAGTGCATGCAGTGTTGTTTTCGTCAACGATGACGATGACGAAATCATTTCGTTGACGCCACTTTTTTTCATGACGATAACGAGACGATGACGAGATAAAAATGGCTCGTTGATGACTAAAACATGACGAGACGTGTGTGAGTTTTCATTGACGAGACGAGAATAGACGAAAATGTTAGTGGGTGGTCCGTCAGACGTTTGAAATGCATGACATTTCTGCTTATTGTGCATGCCAATTAAAACTTAAAGTATCTGACGGTATGGCAAGCCGTTTTAACATTAAATACTCTTTGCTATACTAGTATGGCAAGCCGTTTTAGCGTTAAATACTCTTTGCTATACTAGTATGGCAAGCCGTTCTAGCATTAAATATTCTTTGCTATACTAGTATGGCAAGCCGTTTTAGCGTTAAATACTCTTTGCTATACTAGTATGGCAAGCCGTTTAAGCATTCCATCCTTGTTTGTCTTTTATGTTCTAAAACATTCCTTCATTATTGTAATTATTGGTGAAAATAGTCGATCCGGAAGCTCACATTGTGTTGAACTATAGATCTGCTATTTTCAGAACTTATAAGTGACACTACCCAACAGCAAAATACTTACTGACCTACATTAATTTGTTAAAAGACTACTTTTTTCCCTTTTTTTGACTAAAACTAGACTAAAACCTTTTTGACTTTTCGTTGACTAAAATTGGACTAAAACTATCACATATAGAAGTGACTAAAATTTGACTAAAACTAAGAAGCATTTTAGTCCAAAAGACTAAGACTAAATCTAAGATGGTTGTCAAAAACAACACTGAGTGCATGAATTATTTTCTCACTTAGACACAAAAAACATTAAAAGTATATGTACATACAGTGCAAAAAATGCTTTTCTTACTTATTTTTGTCTTGTTTCCAGACAAAATATCTAAAAATTTAAATGAAAAAGTTTTTTTAGACAAGTAAAAATAATTGTCTTGTATTCAGAAAAAAACAAGTCAAAATTAAGTGCGTTTTTGCTTGAAAGAAGCAAAATAATCTGCCAATGGGGTAAGAAAAATAATCTTGTTTTCTGTTTGAAATAAGATTTTTTGCTTGATTATTTTGCTTGTTCTAAGCAAAAACTCACTTAATTTTGACTAATTCTTTCTGAAAACAAGAAAATAGTTTTTACTCGTCTAGAAAATACTTCTGGATTTAAGAATTTTTAGATATTTTGGCTGGAAACAAGACACACAATCTAAGTTAGAAAAGCATTTTGTTTACAGTGTGTTTATTCTTTTTAAAAGTGTTAAACTTAAGTTCAAAACCTAACATAATACAAAACTGATTAAGACAGTGATTTGCTGCAAGATTTGCAATTTCTAAATCTAAAAAATGAAATAATATCAAAACAATTAGATGTTTGTAAACATCTACACAGGAGTCAGACATTCACATTGATTTCATTGCCATCTATACAGAACGAAAAAATCATAAAATATTTTGTTAATTGTTTTTTTATGAATTGTGTTTAAATGTATAGTTGTTGTTCTTCTTTCTTATTCTTTTTCTTATTAATTAATTTAATTAGGTTCCTAAAACACTAGAGTGAATATAATGTAGACTGAGACACACAACAAATGATGTTGATATTTACTGCTGTGCCAAAACTACTTTTCTTACTTAGATTTTTTGTCTTGTTTCCAGCCAAAATATCTACAAATTCTTAAATCAAGAAGAATTTTCTAGACAAGTAAAAAATTATTTTTTTTTTAGAAAAAAAAAAAAAGTCAAAATTAAGTGCGTTTTTGCTTAGAACAAGCAAAATGATCTAAAAATGGGGTAAGTTAAATAATCGTATTTCAAACAGAAAACAAGATTATTTTTCTTACCCCATTGGCAGAATATTTTGCTAGTTTCAAGCAAAAACACACCAAATTTTGACTTGTTTTTTCTGAAAACAGAAAAAATGTAAAACTTGATTTAAGAATTTGTTGATATTTTGGCTGGAAACAAGACAAAAAATCTAAGTAAGCAAAGCATCTTTTGCAGTGAAGCAAAAAGTTGAAAAAAAAAAAAAGAACTCGGTAAAAAGTGACATTAAATGTGCCCTATTTAGATCACCATATTCTTTTGCGTACTCCTCTGTAATTAAATTGCTCCACCACTGAGATCACATTTACTCACCACATCCTCTAGTTGGACCTGGATCTGCCGATGAACCTCTGCCATCTGGAACAACGTGTCACCTGAATCAATGTAAATTATAAGAAGATGTCAAAGACATTGCACACAATCAGAATATCTCAAAGCATGAGAGCTGTATCCCAATTTAATATATACACAACCTAAAAAGACATCTCACTCACATATACCTGACTACATAATGGTCATGATCATTTTAAAGTTAGATCTATAATGTAACAACTGCATGTTCAATTTCTAAAATGCATGTTCATGAACTTGTACAGTTGTACAGTTGAGGTCAAAAGTTTACGCACACCTTGGAGAATCTGCAAAATGTTAATTATTTGACCAAAATAAGAGGGATCATAAAAAATGCATGTTATTTTTTATTTAGTACTGACCTGAAAAAGATATTTCACATAAAAGATGTTTACATATAGTCTATGCGAGAAAATAATAGTTGAGTTTCTAAAAATGACCCTGTTCAAAAGTTTGCATACACTTGATTCTTACTACTGTGTTGTTACCTGAATGATCCACAGCTGTGTTTTTTTATTTAGTGAAAGTTGTTCATGAGTCTCTTGTTTGTCCTGAACAGTTAAACTGCCTGCTGTTCTTCAGAAAAACCCTTCAGGTCCCACAAATTCTTTGGTTTTCCAGCTTTTTTGTGTATTTGAACCCTTTCCAGCAATGACTGTATGATTTTAAAAGCCATCTTTCTAGGACAACTGAGGGACTCATATGCAACTATTACAGAAGGTTCAAACACTCACTGATGCTCCAGAAGGAAAACACAATGCATTAAGAGCCGGGGGTGAAAAATTTTGGAATTTGAAAATCAGGAAAAACTTATTTTTTCTTCTGGGAAACATGTAACAATTTTATTGTAACCTCTGAAGGGCAGTACTAAATGAAATAATTATGATATTTAGGCAAAATAAGAAAAATGCACACATGCTCATTCTGTTCAAAAGTTTTCACCCCCGGCTCTTAATGCATGGTTTTTCCTTCTGGAGCATCAGTGAGTGTTTGAACCTTCTGTAATAGTTGCATATGAGTCCCTCAGTTGTCCTCAGTGTGAAAAGATGGATCTCAAAATCACACAGTCTTTGTTGGAGTTTAAATACACACAAAATGCTGGAAAACCAGAAGATTTTTTAAGTTTAACTGTTCAGGACAAACAAGGGACTCATGAACAACTATCACTAAACAAAAAAATCACAGCTGTGGATCATTCAGGTAACAACACAGTAGTAAGAATCAAGTAAACGTCTTTTATGTGAAATATCTTATTCAGGTCAGTACTAAATAAAAAATAACATGCATTTTGTATGATCCCTCTTATTTTAGTAAAATAATTATCGTTTTGCAGATTCTGCAAGGTGTATGTAAACTTTTGACCTGAACTGTATGTGCAACTATTTGTCTGAACATATTTGAAAAGAGCTAGAGGATGTGATATGTGTGGCATTGTCTGTCCATTCTTGCGTTTCATTGTGGGTGAATTTGTGGCGTGTTTTGTTGTTGGTTCCAGTGGGCCGAGCCGTGGATGTTGGCCTTCTTTATCCCCTACTGAGCAACAGTGTGTGTGCGGCTTGGCATCTCTCCGTCCTGTCTTCCTCCCTCCCTCTCGTCCACCCCCGCTGTTTTCAGCAGCACAATGAGATCATGTGGTGTTGTTAATCTTTCAACAAAGACCTCTCTCTCTTTCGCCCCTCTCTCGCTTTCTCTTACTTTCTTCATCTACATTTTATCGTACAGGCTTTGCCTCTTCATTCTCTTCTGCTGTAGTCACTCATTTTCAGGCTTTCGTTTCCTGTAAACGCTGATGTGCTATGAACTTAAACAATGTAGTTATATTTACTTACATTTTCACAATCAGTTTTCACCACTAACTTTACTCTCCCGGAAGGGTCGCTTCAGGAAATACATTTGAATAGCCATAGTTAACTAAAACTAAAATTAAAACCATAAAAAATTTGAATTTGAAAAATGTGACCCTGGACCACAAAACCAGTCATAAGGTTAAATTTTACAAAACTGAGATGTATACATCATATGAAAGCCCAATAAATAAGCTTTCTATTGATGTATGGTTTGTTAGGATATGACAATATTTGGCTGAGATACATCTATTTGAAGATCAAGAATCTGAGGGTGCAAAAAAATCAAAATACTGAGAAAATCACCTTTAAAGTTGTCCAGATTAAGTTCTTAACAATGCATATTACTAATCAAAAATTACATTTTGATATATTTATAGTAGGAATTTTACAAAAAATCTTCATGGAACATGATCTTTACTTAATTTCCTAATGATTTTTGACATAAAAGAAAAATCAATAATTTTGACCCATACGATGTATTTTTGGCTATTGCTACAAATATACCCCAGCGACTTAAGACTGGTTTTGTGGTCCAGGGTCACAAATATGTTTTAGCTAGGTGAACTAAATAGAATGAGAAATGTCACTTTGGAAACTAGCTGAAATAAATATAAATATAAAATTTAAAAATATATGTTTTTAACAATTACATAAATACTCTTTCTCTCTGTACATATAGTCAAAAGCATTGCAGTTAAAAAAATGTAACTGCTTGCCAAATAATTTGTGTTATAATTATAATGCTGATAAAAAGGTTAAAAACTGGAAATTATATCATAAAAAGGATTCCTAAAGAGGTTACTCAATTTTTTCAATTATTTATGGCAATTTGTTTTATTGATACATGCATGTTTTTTGCACAAAAATGTGTGTATAAAACAAACATGAAAAAAGCTGAAATAAATATAAATATATTTTAGCTAGCTGCCAAATTATATTTTTCATTTTACATTATTTAGTTTAATCTGATTTTGCCTAATTAAATAACCACAAACGAAATAGAAATAAGACTTGGGAAAACTATATAAAACTAAAGAAAAACTAAAAATTAAAAACTACATTATACTAAATAAAGGTGACTTGACGACTAAAATGAAAACAAAAATGGAAAATTTAAAAATAAAAACATTTAATGGTACTAAAGTAGCACTGGATCTGAATCATGGGAACTAATAGTTAATAGCTGTAATTAAAAAACAATCACTCTATTTTTTTTTGTCAACATTAAGGCAAGGAATTAAATTTGATTTGGGTCATATAACATAATCATTTTATACCAGTTAACAAAGGGCAACATTTGCGCTTTAAGGTGAGACACTGCATAGGGTAAAAAAATTAACTAATAGTTGTCACCTTACATACCCAGTTAATTGATAACATTGATAATTGCAAACATTTTTTTTTTGTATTACAAGTTTTTAAAATGTTAGTATTAAATATGCAAATGAGTCATTATTTAATTCAATTAATTAAATAATAATTTGCATTCATCTCTAGTACTAGTCTAGCTCTAGTCTAGTCTTGTTTTATTTTATTGACAGTATTAGAGTCAAATGTTTTTACAGACGGAATTCTGTGTATCTCATTTTGTCATAAGCAATTTATATATGAACAAATCCCTCTGTAAAAACCTATAGGATATAGACAGGAATAAAAATGTAAAGTTTGGTGTGTGTAAGTGCTACTGAAGTGGAGATTTATGGCTCAGTGTAGGAGAAAAAAACTCATTTTGAGAAAATGGCCTTTAAAAATATGGATTGTAATTGAAATCAATCGACACAAATAGATAAAGTGCTATAAAAGAAACACTTAACAGTGTCTTTTGGGTGTTTTCTTTCCACTAGTCTGAAAAAACACTTTATGAAACAGCAAAAAGCCCAAAATCTCAATTTTGACAGGTGCATGATAAAACAGCGTTTTTGCCTGCAGTGCCTGCCCTTAATTTAAACAACCATCTTGTCTAATAGCAGCTTGTTTTTGTCCTAAACACATACTTTGATCATCACAACCTCTAAAAAATCCCTCACAACAGTCACTTTAAATGCATTAACTGCTCTTCCCTGTTAGTTATCTTTCTCAAAAACACATAAAAAGAGTTCTAGAATAAATGTGAACATGCATTAATTCATCTCACTCCCTAAAAAAACAGATACAGTGTTCCTGAAAATAAATAAAAACACTGAAATTCGGCACAAACCTGAAATAATTAAATATGTTCAATAATACAAATATCCTTTATGTATTTAATCCCATTTTATTAACCGATGTCTTTGCTGCTGACCTTCGATGATCCAATTCATCCATACTAATAAGCAAAAATTACTAACATTTGTTTTCCTTTTTTATTGCTGAAGAGTTGACATTTTTTCTTCTGCGGTCTACTGTACAAAAGTGAATTTACTTTTCTCTAAGCCTGAGGCTTTTGGTGTGAAAGGGCTTTTACATTTGACAAAAATAGAACTTTCTATATTAAAAACAAACAAGCAAGCCCTGCCCGGATTTTTAAAAAGTAAGGCAAAAGTAACATAACGCATTACTTTCCATAAAATGTAACTAAGTAACATAATGAGTTACTTTTTTAGGAAGTAACTCAATATTGTAATGCATTACTTTTAAAAGTATCTTTCCCCAACACTGACATCAGTACTTCAATTGTAGATGTACTGTAAGCATACTGCACTTGACTTAGCTTTAGTGCAACAATTAGGTCATGAACCTGACTATACAGTTAGTTTAAGAGATTATTGAACTTAGAAGATATTTATTTACTCAAATCTTTCTGGTATGTTGACTTACCCAGTTCTTTTGAGCCCTGGCTGTCACTGGCCAGCTCTCCTAGTTTGACCAGAGCATCAAAATAGCCCTTCGCTGCTACTGTGACGCCTGTAGAGAGAAACAGAGAGAGAGAGTACTACAGAATACATGATTATTGTTTGGCAGCCAAAGTGCTAATGAACATTCATTAAAGTTCATAAAGTGATTTACAGTGGACTTTGGCCATTACAGAGAAAAATGAACTATTAAATAATGATGGCTGACCCGTCAGAGCCTTTTCATAGTGTTTGCCCATGGTGACAAAATTCTTCAGACTGGGGTTGAACTGGTCCAGAATGCCCTGAACACAGAATCAGAAACACATTCATTTAGGGAATAACTGTTAACATTTTAATCAGTATTTAAAATACAGATGCATGGAAGAAACAGGCAATGGAAATATGCATGGGTATATTTGTAGCAATAGCCAACAATACACTGTATGGGTCAAAATTATCTATTTTTCTTTAATTCCGAAAATCGTTAGGATATTAAGTAAAGATCATGTTCCATAGAGATATTTTGTACATTTCCTACCATAAATATATCAAAACTTAATTTTTGATTTGTAATCTGCATGGCTAAGAACTTCATTTGGACAACTTTCTCAATATTTAGATTTTTTTGCACCCTTATATTCCAGATTTTCAAATAGATGAAAGATTAGAAAGCTTATTTATTTCAGATGTATGAATCTCAATTCTCAAAAAAATTACACTTATGACTGGTTTTGTGGTCCAGGGTCAGATTTATCTAATCATAGCATAATAGTCATAATAGGACAGAGCAATACATGAGGTGGAATAAAGGAAAATGGTCCATGTAAGTGTCAATTATTTTATTTTTTTATTTCCATAATACCATTATAATTCACAGTGAATAAAATATACATTTAGAATTATTTTATATTTTTATGGCATTAAAATAAAAATGTCTAGGTGGTGTTTAAACAATTGAAATTTTTTTTAACAATTATATAAAATTACTCTTTCTCTCTGTACACATAGACAAAAACATAGTAGTTAAAAAAAATTAAAAAATAATTCATTGCTCGCCAAATAATTTTGTGCTATAATTATAATGCTGATAAAAGGCTAAAACTGCCACACAAAACAGGAAACTACATTATAAAAAGGATTCCTAAAGAGGTTACTAAATTATTTTCATTAATTATGCCAATTATTTTTATTGATACATGCATGTTTTTGCACAAAAATGTGTATAAAACAAACACGAAGACAGCTTAAATAAATGTAAATATATTTTTAGCTAGCTGCCAACATGACATTTTTCATTTTTTTTAATTTAGTTTAATCTGACGTTGCCTACTTAAATAACTACAACCAAAATGCAACTTAAGTAAGACTTAAGCAACTTTTTATTAAGATGTCATAAAACTGCGTAAAACACAATAAAAACAAAAACGCATACAACAATATTACTAAAACTAAAATAAAGGTGACTTGACTAAACTTAAAATGAAAACGGAAAATATAAAAATAAAAACATTCAATGGTACTAAAATAGCACTGGATCTAAATCATGGGAACTTTCTAGACAAGTATTCTCTTCACATAATGGACTTCTATGGTGCCAACTTCCAAAATGCAGTTTAAATGCAGCTTCAAAGGGCTCTAAATGATCCCAGCCGAGGAAGAAGGGTCTTATCTAGCGAAACAAATTTTTTATTTATTTATTACAATTTATATACTTTTTAACCTCAAATGTTGTCATCTTGTCTAGCTCTGTGTGTACTCTGTGTAGAGATTAAAAAGTATATAAATTGTAAATGTTTTTAGAAAATCTAGAGCCCTTTGAAGCTGCATTTAAACTGCATTTTGAAAGTTCAACCTCAGGGCACCAAAGAAGTCCATTATCTGGAGAGAAATCCTGAAATGTTTTCCTCAAAACACATAATTTCTTTAGGACTGAAGAAAGAAAGACATGAATATCTTGGATGACAAGGGGGTGAGTACATTATCTGTAAATTTTTGTTCTGAAAGTGAACTATTCCTTTAAGTTTGACTTGTTTTTTCTGAGAACAAGAAAATCATTTTTACTTGTCTCGATATCTTGGCTGGAAACAAGACAAAAAATCTAAGTGAGAAAATCATTATTTGCAGTGTAAGACCTTGGCACATGTGATTTAAACTAGATTTTTGACAGATGGCTCCTTTTATCCCTACTTTTTTTCCCTTTTCATTAAACACATACCTTGTAGACATTTTCTGTCATTTTGTTGACCTCATCTGATCGTGACATTATGCTTCTCTCTCCAGATCAGTTCACCTCACTTCTAGACGTCAGGAAGTCACAGCAGACACGGCTACATGGAAAAGAGGAGATCAAGAACATGAGACATAATTGATGAACCTGGCTCATTTAATGACCAACTAGTCTGTCTTCATTAGCTAGAAATCTGCCTTAAAGAAAAATGTGGTAACCAACTAGGTGACCGCAGCAATAGTGTTTTTTTTTTTTTACATTTTATGGCAGTCAGTGGTTTGCGTCAACTGGTTTCCAGCATTTTTTAACATATATTCTTTTGTGTTTAACAGAGGAAAGGAACTCATTCTTAACTTAAAGGGGAGTAAATGATGGCAGATTTTTCATTTTTGGGTGAACTATCCCTTGATGATATTGTAACTACACTGTAAAAAAAAAAAAAAAAAAAAATTTGTTGAGTCAACTTAAAATAATTTGAAAAGTGACAACTTAGATATTTGAGTTGACTTAACAAAAATTTAGTTTGTTTATGCTTTAAAATGAAAAAAAAAGAAAAAAAAAAGAAAAAAAAAGAGGTTGAATCAATTCAAATATCTAAGTTTTCGCTCAGTAACTTTTTTAAGACAGCCAGGTAACAAATTATTTTAGGTTGACTCAACAAATAATTTTTTCACAGTGTAGAATGTTTAGATGTTTAGATCGACAAGTGTTCACCTGCTCTTATTCCAAAACACTGGCATTAACAGAAGTCGTGATAACAGCCGCACTGGACTCAGGAATGCTTTCCTCTAAATATTATAACATTTCTGAAGGGATTTTCTTCCGTTTAAGCACGAGAGCATTAGAGAGGTCAGGAATTGTGTGACTGTATGATTAGACTAGACTCGCAGACATCAACACAGTTTATTTCAGAAGTCTGGACTCATTAAGATCCTCCATGACTGTCTTGATGAAGCATTTCTTTATGGATGACCACAAGGATATTATCATTCAAAAACAGGAAGCCAATGCCACAATGTTGGAAGAAAAGAATGGTCTACAATATCACTGCATGCTATAGTGCCAGTATTTTCCTTAAGTCCAAACGATGGAAAACCAGTGAAAGCCCCAAAGACTCAAACCAAACCATCAATTAAAAGTGATCTTTCATTTCTTCAGAGAAATTAAGCAGAAACTTTATTTATATCTGCAGGAATTTGACTTGACAGGTGGAATCCTAAATCATTTTTAAGTGAAAAAACCCCCCACACAATTAGTTGAGGCAACTTAAAATAATTTGTTACCCTGCTGCCTTAAAATTTTGAGTTCAGTCAACTCAAATAAGTTTATTCAACTTTAAATGTTAAGTTGTACTAAGTGACAACTTAGATATTTGAGTTGACTTAACAAAATAAAACTATTATAACTATGTCTTTTATGTGAAATATCTTATTCAGGTCAGAACTAAATAAAATATAACATCCATTTCTTATTTTAATCAAATAATTAACATTTTGCAGATTCTGCAAGGTGTATGTGAACTTTTGACCTCAACTGTAGTTACATTTTGCGATAATATAAACAATCAAGCTGTTGAGATTTGCTGTATAGTATATATAGTTTTACATAAGTAATCTTTTAATATAGCATTTTATGAAACAGTTGCTAGACATTAAATAGCACACATTTTCAATAAAGCATAATTTTAGTAATCAAATTTTAGTAAGCAAATCTATTATCTGATATAACAGAAAAACAACCCGCAATACAAAATATAATGTAGTCAGGCTGATTAAGTCAGACTATTTCAACCTAAATAAAACCAATTTAGTTCAATGGTTATTTGTCAAAACGTTTCACAGAACTTGTAGCTTGTAAGGATTTCTTTTGAATTTACATACTTCATCACTGCAAAAAATGCTTTTCTTACTTAGATTTTCTGTCTTGTTCCCAGCCAAAATATCTAAAAATTCTTGAATCAGGAAGGATTTTTTAGACAAGTAAAAACTTTTGTCTTGTTTTTAGTAAAAACAAGTCAAAATTAGGTGAGTTTTTGCTTAAAACAAGCAAAATAATCTGCCAATGGGGTAAGAAAAATAATCTAGTTGTCTGCTTGAAATAAGATTTTTTTTCTTACCCCATTGGCAGATTATTTTGCTTGTTTTAAGCAAAAACTCACTTAATTTTGTCTTATTTTTACTAAAAAAAAGACAATAATTTTTACTTGTCTAGAAAACCCTTCCTGATTCAAGAATTTGTAGATATTTTGGCCGGAAACAAGACAGAAAATCTAAGTTAGAAAAGCATTTTTTCCAGTGATAATGTTGAGTATTTCAAAATAAGGACCACCCCTGTTAGTGACCTTCAAGATATTTCATAGTCTGAGTCTAGCCAAAGCCATCCTAATACACTGTTATTGCATGTCTTAAGTTCATGAAATTGAGTCTGACATGTCACAGTGCCCTGGAGGAGAGAAGTTCTTCCCAAGCCCAAGCGCAAGAGTCAAGCCGCTGAACAAACACAGCGCTCACACGGTTTCCCTTCTGGAAAGATCGCGAATAAAAGATTCCAGTCAGGATTACCCATCACATAAAGCTTCAGCTCTGAAGGCCAGTGTTTACAACAGGTCAGCACTCTCATGAGTGTTATAAAAGGAAGATTAGGAGGAAGAATTTGACCTAAATGAAGAGATGGAGTGAGACCCCCCCAAAAATAACATTCTCATCATATGACACTTCATCTAACGTCTACTCTTTCCTTGTTTTTCTGTGATTCACACTGACAGCAGATGATTGACTAATGGTTGAACCATTACCAACAAAACCTGCAGTGATTTACAATTCCTGACATTTATTTATGCTTTGAGTGTATTTTTATTATTTTTTATTTATTCAGAAAACCGGCTTCTGTGGTCCTCTTGTGAATGCATATCAAAGACTGATACAAAAGAGAAGAATTTGTTGAATAAAGTGGTTATTTTGGATTATTTTTGATGCACAAAAAGCGTTTTCATAGCTTGATAACATTACACTGCAAAAATGCTTTTCTTACTTAGATTTTTTGTCTTGTTTCCAGCCAAAATATCTACAAATTCTTGAATCACAAGTCAAAATTTGTGTCTTGTTTTTAGTAAAAAATAAGACAAAATTAAGTGAGTTTTTGCTTAAAACAAGCAAAATAATCTGCCAATGGGGTAATAAAATTAATCTAGTTGTCTGCTTGAAATAAGATTTTTTTTCTCTCATCCCATTGGCAGATTATTTTGCTTGTCTTAAGCAAAAACTCACTTAATTTTGACTTGTTTTTACTAAAAACAAGATAATCATTTTTACTTGTCTAGAAAATCCTTCCTGATTCAAGATTTTTTTAGATATTTTGGCTGGAAACAAGACAAAAAATCTAAGTAAGAAAAGCATTTTTTGCAGTGTACGGTTGAATCAGTAATGTCACACACTGCAAAAAATGCTTTCTTACTTAGATTTTTTTTGTCTTGTTTCCAGCCAAAATATCTAAAAAAAAAATTCTAGACAAGTAAAAATTATTGTCTTGTTTTCAGAAAAAATCTAGTCAAAATTAAGTGCGTTTTTGCTTGAAACAAGCAAAATAATCTGCCAATGGGGTAAGCAAAAAAATCTTGTTTTCTCTTTGAAATAATATTTATTTTTCTTACCCCCTTGGCAGATTATTTTGCTTGTTCTAAGCAAAAAATCACTTCATTTTGGCTTTTTTTTTTTTTTTTTTTTTTTGAAAACAAGAAAATTATTTTTACTCGTCTAGAAAATCCTTCTTGATTTAAGAATTTTCAGATATTTTGGCTGGAAAAAAGACAAAAAATCTAAGTAGAAAAAACTTTTTTTCAGTACATGGACTATTTTAACAATTTCCTTATTACATTTCTGTGCCTTGAACACTGCAAAAAATGCTTTTTATACTTATATCAAAAAATTCTTAAAACAAGGATTTTCTAGATGAGTTTCTTGTTTTTTAGATTTTTTTTTTTTTTTGCTTAGAACAAGCAAAATAATCTGCCAGTGGGATTGTCAAAACACATTATTTTGCTTGTTTCAAGCAAAAACACTTAATTTTGACTATTTTTTTGTTTTGAAAACAAGACAATTTTTACTCGTCTAGAAAATCCTTCTTGATTTAAGAATTTTTAGATATTTTGGCTGAAAACAAGACAAAAATCAGTAAGAAAAGCATTTTGTCCAGTGAACCTGTCAAAAATATCTTAATTTGCATTCTAAAGATGAATAAAGGTCTTACAGGTTTGGAACGACAAGAGGGTGAGTAAATGATGACAGAGTTGTAATTTTTGGATGAACCATGCCTTTAAGGTTTCTGCCCCAGTGACAACCTGTTTTACCCATAAAAGTACAATTTTGCAAACTTTTTCTTAGAGTAAAAGGTTCATCCTTTTTGCAAATAGTCAACCATTAGTTAATGTTACAGTCCTCAACCATGATTTCAATTTCTATTGCTAATTAGAAGCAAGTGGTGTTAGGGGCGAGGCATTCTTATTCTAGAGCGCATCTGATTGGACAAAAAATGTGTCAACTGCTCTGAGTGCAACATGAGTCATCCTAACTGATGTCCATTTTCCTGGAAGAGAAAGACTGTACTTTTTAAGTGAGTGCATCTGCAAAAAGCAACTTTTTTTCTGTTTTTAGGAGTGCAATTTAAAAGCAGATTGCCTCAAAGCATTATTATATAGTGTTTTTTTTTCTTTGTGCACAAAAATGCATTTTCATAGCTTCATAACATTACGGTTGATGTGGACTATTTATGCAATGTCCTTACTACCTTTCTGTGTCTTGAACCTGTCAGTTGGGTTGCTGATTTCAGCAAAAAATATCTTAATTTGTGTTCTAGAGATGAACAAAGGTCTTACAGGTTTGGAACGACAAGAGGGTGAGTTTTAATTTTTGGATGAACTATGCCTTTAAAGTTTTTGCCCCATTGACAACCTGTCTTATACATTAAAGGTACAGCTTTATACACTTTTTAAGTAAAAGGCTCATTATTTTCTGCTAATTAGAAGCAAGTGGTGTTAGGGGTGGGGCATTCTTATTCTAGAAGGCATCTGATTGGACAAAAATTGTGTCAACACCTCTAAATGCAACATGAGTCATCCCAATCCATTTTCCTTTAAGAGAAAGACTGTACATCTCCAAATAACAAAATTTTGCCATTTTTTAGGAGTGCAATTAAAAGCAGATGACCTCAGAGCAAAAACACATGGTGTGATGGATTATTGGTCATGAATCTTTAGCACTAACTCTGCGCAGAAACAGATTTTATTTGTAAGTAAGTAAGTAAATAAATAAATATATAAATAGCACAGATGTAGCCCACATAAAACATGGTGTCTCATTTAGCTTTCGCTGCTGACACCTGTTCCCTGGTTTAGGAGTCACTCTTGGCTCCTTAGCGGTCAAAAGTGACCGAAGCCTTAATAAATGAAAAAAAATTTCTTCAGTAAAATCAATGAAATACATTTTTGTTCAGTAATATTTTGTGATTATTATTTACAATTTTGAGGAGTTTTTTATGAAACTATGCAATATTTATACAATTTCAATGAACTTTTTTTTCTGCTAGAATTAATAAACAATTTTTGTATTTATTATTTATTTAGTATTTTTCAATAAATGCAACATTTCACATTAAAATTGCTTGATTGCTGAACACTTTTTTCAGCACAGTGGCTGATTTTTAGCTTGTACCACCAAAAGATTCTCTGAATTCTTGCAGTTTTTCATATTTCCTATTACTTTTCTTTATTTATTTTTTTTGTCCCTTTAACATATCCAAATCATGTCAGTGATTTTTTTTTTGTGTGCTCACATAATTACTGCAGCAAAAGTCTCCAAATGTCATCTGATTCTGATGAAGCTACGATTTTTAAAATGTAAAAACATAAAATTTTTCGGTCAAAAATGAGGCCCAGAGAGTTAAACATTAGATAAAAGTGGCGACTGGATTCTGCTAATGTAACGCAGAGTGAAAGACAAATTTTTCTTAATTACTCTCAATGCAATAATTCATAATATGCAAACTAATAGCACTAGAATTAATAAATATATTGAATTTAATTATTTATTTATTATTTTTCAATAAATGCAACATTTCACATTAAAATTGCTTGATTGCTTAACATTTTTTCAGCACAGTGGCTGATTTGTAGCTTGCACCACCAAAAGATTCTCTGAATTCTTGCAGTTTTTCATATTTCCTATTAATTTTCTTTATTTATTTTTTGTCCCTTTAACATATCCAAATCATGTCAGTGATTTTTGTGTGTGCTCACATAGCTAATGCAACAAAAGTCAGCAAGTGTCATTTCATTCCGATGAAGCTATGATTTAAAAAAATTCTAATTTTTTGGTAAAAGTGCTGATTAGATTCTGCTAATGAAACTTATATATATATATATATATATATATATATATATATATATATATATATATGTATATATACATATATGTATGTATGTATGTATGTATTTAATTATTTATTTATTATTTTTCAATAAATGCAACATTTCACATTAAAATTGCTTGATTGCTGAACACTTTTTTCAGCTCAGTGGCTGATTTGTAGCTTGAAAAGATTCTCTGAATTCTTCAAGTTACAATTTTTTAAATTTAACATACATTTTTGTCGGTCAAAAATAAACATGAGGAAAAAGTGGCGATTAGATTCTGCTAATGTAACACACAGTGAAAGGCTGGAAAACACGTGATAAGATACGAACATAACATTTCAATAAATTGATGTTTTCTTAATGTTTCGTTACTCTCAATGCAATAATTCACAATTTGCAAATTATTAAAAGTAAAAAAAAAAAAAAAAATGCAACTTTATCCAACTAGGGATTTACAATGTCAATCACGATTATTACTAGTATTTTCATCTCTATCTCTATCAAGGCACTTGTTGCACTGAGAGTGGTTTAGCAGATTGGTAGTTTAATTGTATCATTAAGTGAATGAACGCCAGTGTTTTGAATAATATGAAGGCATTCTCTTACCTTTTGACTGTTCATCGTTTCCTCAGCGCTTTGTCTTTTGTTTTTTCTTCTTAGTCGCCGCACTTTTCCTTCTCTGACTTTCCCTTCTTCAGTGGTGGGGGTAGTCAGTTTGTTTGACCCAGTAAATCCGTCGTCCACCCCTCACCCCTCGCCCTGTCTCTCCCCAACTCCTCACTGAATCCAGGTCAGAACACACTCAGTGCTCATTGTTCCTCCGATCACACTCCTTCATGCTCACATCAAACTTTAATCTTCCTTCCGCTCAAAATGTCCATTTGCCGTCGCTATGCAGAGCTCGAGCGGCTCGGTCGCTGTCTCCGTCCGGGACAATGTCTTCTTACTCTCTGTCTGTGTCTCTCACTGGGACTGAATGTCAATGAGGTAACGGGACAGCGCTGTGAATAGCGCCTCTGCTCATTACAGGAGCCCCACACACAGGGCTCTCTCATTCATACACTTCGCTTTTTATTCCATCAATGCAATATCAGAAGTGGCATGTGCTAACAATTGACGCTAGACACTTTCTCACGTTTCGTTTGACTGGATATTATTTCAGTTTAAATTAATTGTAACCAAAAATGGTTCTTATATGGCATTACTGTGAAAATCCACCTTTCAGAATCTTTATTTTTAGGAAGAAAAATGCACACAAATATACAAATATTGTAAAGAAGCTTCATAATTTAGCATTTAACTTACTTTTACTGTTACAGTTTTTCTTGATTGCTTTGATGCAGCCGTCAACTCAAAATCCACATTTTCAAAACAGTTAACACACAGGCCTAAACAGTGGCACTCATGGTCAAAATGACACATTTTGTTTGCAAAAGGCTCTAACCATACCAAAACATCTAAAATATGCAACAAAAGCAAATTTTACATTCAAACAACACAACTTGCAAACAAGTATATGAGCTCTTTCAGTCAATCATTACACAATGGACAACAAAATACAAAATACAGAATTCAGTGTGAATCAGTGCACCATTGCTTGTCATTGTAGCCTATTGCCAGTGCCATTTGTTGTCTTTCTATAAAGGCTGTGTCAAATTTGCCTTTTTGCAAAGAATTGGATCCAGAATAATTTGATCTGAAATAATCTGAAATACTGTAAATTTTATCCTCCTCTTCCTCGGACCCCTCTACCTCTAACTCTCACTCTCATTACCCACTTTATCCATACTGGCAAAGAACAACACAGACGTGACACCTTTTTTTCTGCAGACTGATTGCTAATTGAAGATTGTCAAACAGGTGCTTTAGTGATTTCATACTGACCTAGGTAGTTTCTAATAATTACAGTTTTTTACAGACGCTAGGACACATTTCTCAATACTTAGGTCACTTTTACAAAACTCTTCACACAATTCTCCTAACCGACTTTCAGCTTGGCAAAGCAGTTCATTTCACATTCAAAATGCACTACAACTACCAAAACACTTTATTCAGGTCTCAAATAAACTCATTCTTCCAGAACACTAGCAAAGGTTGACAGCCGACAAACACACTTTGTCACCCACAAAACAATGAGCTAAAAAACACTAACAACATGTAGCATTACACAGTGTTTTCTTGTGTAAAACAAGGACACATCTCTGTTTATAATTGCAATATATATCGTTTATAACTGCAATATATGTTACTGGAATGAATCAGAAATGATGCAGTTTTTGTCAATATTTTATGTTGTTTATTTATTTTTATTTTTTTGCACTAAGTAATTCCAAAATACAAGAATTTGTATACACACCATCCACTGATACAGATACAATAGTAATGCTAATCTACTCGCATTTTTAAATTTGAAATATGTTTCAATAAAATATTGCTGTTGAATTTTGCTGTCTTATTCAGTTTTGCATTATGTTATTGTTTTGAACATAAGTTTAACAGTTTTGAAAACAGTATGTAAGCATGTGCAAAATGTACGTACAAAGATTTTTGGCAGTTGTTGTGTCTGAGTGAGAAAAGAATTCATGAAATTTGAGAGATGTAGTCATTGAATGCATTTTGTGCCAAAACAATGATAACTGATCCTCAGTTTAGCCCACATAGTCTTCTGTTGACCTCACTGTGTGAAGAGTTTTGCAAAAGTGACCTAAGTATTGAGAAATGTGTCCTGGCATCTGTAAAAAACTGTAGGAATAGATGGTTTCTGTTTGGTTACCAAAACTAAAACAATGGAGTATGGACTACTTGAATGGCATCCATGTAAACTGTTTTGCAAAAGGGTGGGGTAAAAGTGTCAATCCAATGAGAAAGGGTTAACACATTTGCAAGATGTGTCTTCTGCTCTGCTGAGATAGTGATGATGAAAACTGAGTGGGTCCTTGTTTCTTTAACCAGGTCAAAGCAATCAAGAAAAACTGTAAATTACTAATATATTTATTTATATATTAAAAAAGGTGCTTATTTTTAATTGGTCAATACAGATGCCATACTGCTATGCAAAACATGCTTTTATGTACTGTGTGTCTGTATTTATTTCTTTATTTATTCTCTTTGGTCCAAGAATGTAATAAAGTAATAAAATGTATTTTCTGTGTCAAAAACAGTTGTGCATTCAAACTGAAAGGATCGACTCACTGGCCCGAAAGCAAAGTCCAGCGATCTGGTTTAAGGTTTATTGCATGTCCGGTCTTTTCACAGCGCTTCAAGATTTAGTTTCAAATTTGATCTGGCTCCGTATTAATCTGACTCCAATTTTAAATATTTATTAAATTTAGACTGTATTTCCAATCAAAGGGTTATCATAAATATATATTATGAATTGATTTAGGAATTTTATTATTCTAGACATTCCATCTTTTCAATTATTCGTTCATTGGGAACCTAATGTCGTCTGAGTCTGGCGTCGGCCGGAGCGCCAATCTCGTAACACAAAATCGCCAGCCTGATAATTAATCAGAAGTTGCTGGGGACTAATATCTTCTTGTCAGCTGCCTACTGCTTGCTTTTACAAAAAGTATAGGTTATTTAGTCTTTCCCATACACAACTTGTTAACTCCAGTGATAAGCAGAAATCAGGAGGTCTTCAGAGAACGTGCCTACTGCTCCTGTTCATTCCTAGCCTCCAGTTTGTCTTATCCTGGCCGTATATTTATGCGCACAAAAGCGTCCTCACAATTTACTGGTCATAATGATTTCAGGACGTATCAGAATAGCCAAATATAACATTTTATTTGTCAGGTACAAATGTATCATGCCAATTACACAATTAAACAATGAGAATCCAATTCAATTTCAATTTAGATAAATACATAACCTCAATAACCCAAAGAAGTATCTAAGAGTGGGAAATGCATACCTGATTATCAGAGAGACACACTGCAGCATGAGAGACTTTGGAGATTTAGCTCCAGCGACTCTTGCATACAGTGGGGGTCATTTGGCTACAAAATCCCCCCGTACTGTTTCACCACTTGCCTTATATACCAGACCAACACAAACATATCTTCTAATCAATTGTAAAAATACAAAGACCTTTTGGTCTTTCAGGAGTTCTCGCTACCCCAGGCTCGCACCTGGTTGGGGGTTCACATTTGCCCCTAAAGGGAGAACACACCCAATGGCAACAAACCCAATTCTATGGAAGTTTTCAATCTTTCTTACAGTATATGTGACTGCTATGAAATTGAGACCATTTTACCAAACACACAGAGACCATTAAAATGATATCAAACATGAAGGAGAAAAACAATATATTCACAAGATATAACATGTGGATGATCTTACTGATTTCCAGCAAAAGCTTTTGGGAAGAAAGGTGAGAGAGTGGGAGAAGAGAGGGGGGTAGGTCAGGGTGGGGTTGTTTGCTTTCTCTTTGAAGATCGATTCTCCTGATTCCAGTAGTTTTATTGCTTTATTGCATGGCAGCTGTTTTGAGTTTCTGTGTTTTAATTCCATGAGGAGATAATTTCACTCCTTACAAAACTAAAATCTATGCTTACACTTACCAAAAAGAAGTACACTTTAAGTTTATTTTATTAAATATACTTAAAGTTCAAGTATATTTGTAAGTATACGTTATGTAGTAAGTATACAAATACCAGTGTACTAGTAGTATACTTGCAAGTGTACTATTTCAATATTCTTTGGGAAATTGGCCAACTTTCTAGTATATTTAAGTACACTCTAAGTATAACAGTAGTAAACTTTGAGTACACAACTAGTTTGCATCTGTTTTTAGTTTGTACTGCAAGTATACTAAAAGTGAACCTATAGTTACTGATTAAATACTTTTTATGCATTTCAGTACACTTTGAAGTATAGTCTCAGTAAACAACTAGTTTAGTAATTTTATACTACAAGTATATTCATAGGTTTTCTGTAAGTGAACTTTACATCATACTTTAAGTATAGTACTATGTCCATATTAAGGTATTAATTTGTATATATTTTGCTAAATGAATTTCTGAACATACAAAACATCAAAAGAAACAACAGGGTACTGCTTGTAAACAAAAACATGGGTAAGTCTCATAAATAAAAAAATAAACAACATTTTAAACAAAAAGCTAAAAATAAAAAAAGAGTATACATGATAATCCAAACGATGGAGTTGATCAACACCCCAAAGCTTGACAGTCATTATTACCTCTTCATGGGTCGACATTTTATTCCTTAATGTTACACAGTTTTCCATATCTATGGTTTTGATGCTGTTTTATGTCTGATAATTGTGTTAGATTACATGTGGAAGCATCTGTTGTTTCGGTTTCTTCTTCACTTGTGTTTTGGAAATTCTGTACAGATGTATAATAGCATCCCTACAGTATAACAATGAAAACACAGATTCTCAGAGCACAAGTAGAGCTTAAGAGACTTTTTCTAAGTATAAGGCAAGTATACTTAAAAGTCATTTTAAGTATATTACTGAGAAGTATATAAAGCACACTTCTCAGAAGTATGTAAAAAGTAGACTGAACGTATACTTCCGTATAGACTTAAAATAAGTATTAAATATTTTTCGTAAGGGTAGCCATGCATTGCAGAAAATTATAATTAAAGGCCCTAGCCTCAAATACTGTTGTACTTGCCAAATATTATTTTGCTGATTATTACAGTTAAGGACTAGAATCAATGGATGTGCAGGGTATGCAGGGTATGCAGGGTATGCATGTGCATATAGGCCTGGGTTGACTGGGGGCCCGCTGAGGGGGACCTTTTAATTAAGTCGAAGGAATGTATTCTTAATTTGTGACCTAAATAAATACATAGTCTGCATGTGCAGGGCTTGCTAATTTCTTGAGTGCATTTGTTATATTGCTGCCTTAGAACTGCATCACTTTTTAAAACTATGTGCACATGCTGCATTGCCAAAGGCAAAAAAAATAGGCCTAATACTTAGTTATTTAAAATAAAAACCTCAGTAAGGTTGGTAGAAAAGACAACTGTATCACATATAGCTTCAGCGACACCTGCACCATTTTAATTCTCTGTCTCTTTTATCTGAAAACTATTGAAAGTAGCATTCTTTCCATTGAGAATACACAAAGCCTTAAATTGATTACCAAGGACATTGTGGATGAATTTGCTAAAAGAAAGACCCAGAGAAATGAATTACAACTAATGTGTGAGCATTTCATTTTTCTTTCTGTCTGTATCTTTTTGTGTTTTGGGCCACTGTGCCAGGAGTGTGTTTGCATTAAGTAGATTAGTAAATATGGCAGCATTTTAGTGCCATAATAATATTTTTAGAATAAAGTCAACATTATGAGATTAAAATTGTTGTGTTGCATAAATAAAGTTAGTCAATGTGAAAATTCCACCTACCCCAATGTGAAAAAAACAAGGTCTGTGACAGTTAAATATATTTCTGAAAATAATTTACTTCAAATAATAATAAAAAATGGCAAAGTTATACTGCATTGTTGACCTTTGTGAGGTAAAGTTATTTTATGACTAGAGCTGTCGTTTGATTAAAATTTTTAATCGAATTAATTACATGATTAATGTCGATTAATGAATCTAATTAATCACAAAATAAATTTGACTATGAAAAAGATTATTTAAAGCTATTATTGTGTTAAATGAGAAAGTATCAAGTAGACATTACAAATTGTAGCTTTAGAAATAAATAGTTTATTTGATTCAACATAAAATGTATTATACACACACATTTAGGCTACAACGCCTAACATTAACATTTAAAAACAGAATTAGGGACCTATTTCATCTTCATAAATGTTAAGTTTCTGGTTAAATGCCCAGTTTTAGTTTTTTTTTTTTTTTTCCATTGATTTGAAATATTTAAACGTTCATCATTTATAAGAAAGCTGCTAAAACAGCTGTATTAATGGAAAAAATAATGACTTTGATGTAAGCGTTACCTTTTGTTTATTCTTCATTCATTTTAGTTATTTTTATTTTAGTTATTTTTAATTTAAAATGTTTACATTAATGTTTTATTTCTTCTGTTTGAGTTCTTTTTTATTATTTAAGGTATTTTCAGTCCACAGCAGTCCAGTCCATGGAAGATTTATTTGTTTTTGTATATTTTCAAGTTTACGTAAACATGCACTGAAGTCTCTGGATGCTGCATCACATCTTGCTGGATTTAATTTCAGAGTTTGAAGTGTTTAAATCAAGACAGCAACAATAACTCAAGAATCATTCAGGTTCATCTCTGAGTTTATTGCATTTCATTAAATATCATTTCATCTATTTTGAACTTTTTGGTCATCTATTTTCCCCTAATTCTAAATGATCAGCCATTCGTTTCAGTGTGAGTGAAAGAAAAAGGCTGTAATACTAGTCCACTAGAGGGCGACTGACCACATGATAATCCAGTATTAGCTACAGTAATGAGTTTAATTGAATTAGTTTGCAAAAAAAAAAAAAAAAAAAACTAAATGGATTACCAACAGGTTTATAGATCAATACATATTACCTTAGTTTATATATAGTTATGGTTATAATATTGAATCCATATTTGTCAGATACAAGGCATAACTGAATAGACTGGTTACTAATTAAAACGATTAGACAATATAATGTGTCTCTCAATATTACTGAAAAGAACCATGAGTCATTGGTGCTTGGACACTGATTCTGAGTATTTAAAAATAAAAACTGAGTTTTGAAGTTTAGACTGATGAGCGCTGCTGCCTTCTTGCATTTGGATCCAATGCATGCTGAAAAAATCTAGCATTTTTTATATAATAACATGAAATCAGAGTTTGATGAGTAATTTCTATTTCATTATTTTAAGTTTACTCTGCAGTCCTCAAGTACAAATTACTCAGCCAAGGTCTGTAAACTTTCCTCAAACATCATAGCACTGATGCCAAAAAAATGCCATTAAAGCTTGTTTCATTTACAAACATGGAAGTACGGCTCCTTATTGTTTATGAGGGTATATGTTTGGTTAGTAACATGAACACAGAGACCTCAATACTTGGCACATGATACACAATGACGGTAACAATCAGTGAAAATGAACTCTAAATCTGACAAAACAGGAAGTTACTTAACCTAACAACAAAAGCAACCATAAAACACTGTAAATACATCTCAAAAAAGCAAAAAAATAAATAAAATAAAAATATTTTTTTAACCTAATTATTCATGCCCAAGTGCATGATGGGAACAAAGGAATCATGACTTTGATATTTACTTTGTAAAGATATAGTCTTTGTAAAAATAACAAACAATTAAAATATACTTAAGTTCAAATATTTTTAATTCTACAAGCTTAAATTAAGTACTAATATTGAATTTACTCTTTTTTTTAATTCTAGCCTGAACACAATTATTTAATGTAGAAATTACATTTGTTTTTCTGTATTATTTGCATATTCTGTATTATTAAATCATTTGTATCAGTGTAAGATTTGAAACAATTCAATGATATTTACTTCAGTCTTGTCCATAGATAGATATTAAGCCATTTAATAGTACAACTTTGTGTTTTCATTATCAAGTGTATTTATTTATTCATTCATTCTATGAGAAAATATGAATTCAGCATGTTATATTAAAATCACTCTGTGGGAATGTGGCTCTTTTGAGTTTCAGAGTTTCATTGTGTTTTTCCACTGGTCTGTCAGTCACTTTTTGTGTATTTTAATGTAAGCCTGTTGTGCATGTTTTTCATTGGAGCTCTATTTTGGTCTCTTTGCTTCCGCACTGACGCACAGAGATAAAGCGATACAGGAGCTCCACCTCTCCAGGTCTGGCCTAGTAACCGGATGACTCACCTGTCTCCCTCGCTCTGTCTCCTGTAGTATCAGATGGAAGTGAGGACATCATCTTTCTCAGAACTCAGCAGACAGCCAACTGATGAGCTCCTGAATGTCTGCGCTGGTGTTGCTCTAGTTGGCGACCTGCCTGAGATTAAACCGTTCTTCCAAAACACCCATTAAACTCATTCAGCCTCACCTCAACATCCCACTTGAAAAAACAGCTTTAAATGTACAGAACAATTATAGGAGGGACCGGGGCTAGTTGTCACGTGAGAAAATTGTCAAATGTATTTTAATCATTAGAATGCTTTTTAAATAATAATAATAATTAAGATTTTTAAATGTTTTTCAAAGAAGTTCAATGGAATATACAAATACAATAATAGTGTTATAATTTAGAATAACTGATTTCTGTGGCAATATATTTTAAATTGTAAATATGTTCTAATTGTAAGTCATTACTCCAGACTTCAGTGTCACTTCAGAAATCATTATAATATGCTGATTTTCTGCTCAAGAAACATTTCAGATTTCAGATTATCATTGTTGAAAACGGTTATGCTGCCCAATACAGTTGAGGTCAGAATCTGCAAAATGTTAATTATTTGACCAAAATAAGAGGGATCATACTAAATGCATGTTGTTGTTTATTTAGTGCTGACCTGAATAAGATATTTCACATAAAAGACATTTACATTTAGTTCACAATTCACAATACTTTTGAACAGGGGCATTTTTATAAATTCAACTATTTCTTTATATATATATATAAAGAAATAGTTGAATTTATAAAAATGCCCCCGTTCAAAAGTTACTCGATTCTTAATATTGTGTTGTTACCTGAATGATCCACAGCTGTGTTTTCATTTTGTGATAGTTGTTGCCTGCTGTTCTTCAGAAAAAATCCTTCAGGTCCCACAAATTCTTTGGTTTTCCAGCATTTTTGTGTATTTGAATCCTTTCCAACAATGACTGTATGATTTTGAGATCCATCTTTTCACACTGAGGACAACTGTGGACTCATATGCAACTATTACAGAAGGTTCAAACACTCACTGATGCTCCAGAAGGAAAAACCATGCATTAAGAGCCGGGGGTGAAAACTTTTGAACAGAATGAGCATGTGTGCATTTTTCTTATTTTGCCTAAATATCTTTTTTTTTTTCATTTAGTACTGCCCTTCAGAGGTTGCAGAAGATAGTTACATGTTTCCCAGGAGACAAAATAAGCTACATTTACTCTGATCTTTAAATTCAAAAAGTTTTTACCCCCGGCTCTTAATGCATGGCTGTTTCTTCTGAAGCATCAGTGTTTGAACCTTCTGTAATAGTTGCATATGAGTCTCTTGGTTGTCCTCAGTGTAAATAGACAAATCTCAAATCATTCAGTCATTGTTGGAAAGGGTTCAAATACACAAAAATGCTGGAAAACCAAAGAATTTGTGGGACCAAAAGGATTTTTCTGAAGAACAGCAGGCAGTTTAACTGTTCAGGACAAACAAGGGACTCATGAACAACTATCACTAAACAAAAAAACACAGCTGTGGATCATTCAGGTAACAACACAGTATTAAGAATCAAATATATGTACACTTTTGAACAGAGTTATTTTTATAAATTTAACTATTATTTTCTCTTATGAAATCTTATTCAGGTCAGTACTAAATAAACAATAACATGCATTTTGTATGATCCCTCTTGTTTTGGTCAAATAAATAACATTTTGCATATTCTGAAAGGGGGATGTTAGAAACCATGATAAACTACCGTTTAAAAAAATGGGGCAAGTAAGATAAATTACAAAAAAAAAAAAAAAAAAAAAGAAGAAAAGAAAAGAAATACTTTTATTCAACAAAACTGACAGTAAAAAATATTTAATATTTTCATCAAAAATATTAAGTAAGTTGTATATATACTGTATATCTGTGTTTGTGTTTGGTAGTTAAGTGTAAAAGATACATGCATGTTTACAGCACTGCTTCTTAACAGTACATGATACACTCACACAAGAGGTGAATTAAGGTAATGCTATGATTGATTCAGTGGTTTATCATAATGCCGTAGGTGTGCGCACACATTAGGGTTAATTCTCTTTCACTCTTCGTCAGCACAGACCTGACCTTCCATATATGACTTCTTCAGTCCTATGACACGCAAAAATACATGCAAAAACGTAAATAAATTACTGTACGCTTGTTCCTTCAGTAAGTAACTTGTTATTTGCCAGACCACAGTTTAGGTGACGCAGGTCCAGGATACCCTTTATTCAAGTGTGACTTCTTTTAAACTAAAAATAGGACAGTCTACTTTTTATTTACTTCTCAGGAATGTGCTTTTTATACTTCTCAGAAATATACTTAAAATTACATTTAAGTATACTCAGGGGCGGATCTAGAAAATTATTCATGGGGTGGCAAGGGGGTGGCATGAAAATTATGAGGGGTGGCAACACTGAAGCAAGCATCCTTGCATGTTTTTTTGTGGATTCAAGGAACACTATTCTTATTCGGTGTATACACCAGGGTGCACATTTTTACATTGTCCTATAAAAATTAAATAAAAGCTGATGTGTGATTGACTTGAACCTGATATCTGGATTGGAAAGTCAGATTTAATTAGATGGTATGGTATATTTAACTTCTCTTTACTGAGTTCTATGCAAACCTGTAGCAAGTTTAAGTCTATGCCAAGTTTAATTTACAAAGCATGACAAACAATGCAGACTGCATATGGATACAAAGTCTCAGTGGATCAAGTTTCCTTAAGTGAAAAACACATAATAAATATACAGAAACCACATTTAAATCACCAACAAATATCTTCAAAATGAATAAAATAAAACACAGTATTCAGTGCAACAAGAGCAACAAAATGACCTTTTAAAGTATTCAAATATCTTGGAGGAGACATGAAAACAAATTCAATAATTTTAGTGCAAGTAAAGCAACAAAAGTCCCTTTAAATCCAAGTATCTCTTCTTTTTTAACAAACCAACAAATTTGGACCGAAAACTAAATAACAAGGTTATGACCAACAGTTTATTTAACCATTCACACGTCAAATTCAAGCACTTTCAAGGTGCATTTTCAAGATTTTCCAGCACTGTGGTAAATGACATGTTCACATACATGAGTTCTTCATTTTAAAACTGATGTTATTGTGCTATTAAAAAACAACTGTCTGGATTGCATATAACATTGCCTAATATAAATAACCAACATACAGTATGCAAATTATATAATTTAAAATATTTAATTAATATAATTTACAGATTATCTCCAGTATTTTTATTTTTGTATTTTTTAAGACCTGCACAAATAAAAGTAATACTGAATGAGTGGGGTAGGGCAATGTCTATGGTAACATATTAATGACTGGTATAAAATGACTGTAAAAAACGATACTAAACTAAAATTCTAAAACTTGCAGTTCAAAAACAAGTTTTTCACAAATACATTTCACATTTTAGCCTAAAAGTACTAAAAGGTGGTCAAAAAGAAGCTATAAAATTAATTATAACATTAATTTAACTAGCCCAAATAAAAAAAGACAATATTTTTAAATATAGAAAATCAGATAGGAGTCTAAATGGCAATCAAAAATATTTTTAATACACAAACAAACTTATGAAGAAATTATTTTTTTTTCCACTATTTACAGTGCATCTGCAGAATTTTTAAATATCAATTTAGGGCAATGTATGACCCTTTTTAAGAGCTGCACAAGTAAAATGAACACAGTATGAGTGGGGTTGGACAATGTAACATACTGTATTAAGCCATAAAATGACATGACTTAGGCTATAATTCAGATTTTCTCAAAAACAAAACGTCTTATACAATGGCATTTCAGCCTTTATACATTTAAAAGGGATAAATCAAGTAAATATTTGATTATATTTATTTAAAACATAAATATTACTGTCTTAATTGTTTCGATTTTTAGAAAGCACATTAATTTGTTTCACATTTACAACTCTATGTGTTTGTTGCATAAAAACGTGGGTCGATATTTGCAATAATCTGACTATAAACATCTGAAAATTTGCAAATTGACATCCGTGCTGCGTTTTGACTTTTTTGAAACTTGCAGCGCGCATATTTATTCAATGACATCATTGCCTTTTGAAGTTTTATCCAGCCCTATCGCGATTCTCGTCTTTCCGTCCCCAACTGAGACCTCTTAAAATTATATTTAAGCATTTTCTTATTCTATTTAACGTATTTAAAACTTTTTATGGCCTTAGATTTGATACAACTAAATTGAGGAGTTTAGAACCCGCAGGAGCCCTCTACTTTACGATAGTCCGTCGGGGAGGCCGGTGAAACATTTTGGTAGCCCGACAGGAAAACACAATAGCCGAGCTCCGACTACTAATTTTAAACATAATTCGTATTTGTCGTTTTCAAGCCATCGCGGACTGATGCGACAACCTCCCGGCATGTTTTCGCTTGATCGCTTGGCTTCTGACTAGCTCTTCCAGCTGTCCGTCCTTGGTTTCCAGGGCGACGCTGATAGATGATTGGGACGCACGCTATTTTTATCTCATCAAAATACAGAGTCGCTGCTGTAAATCGGTCGAGGAAACTCTTTTATTTTTAGAACACTAGGACAGTGCTGGGGTGGCAAATGGGGTGGCAAGGCTTTTTCTTAGGGTGGCAATTGCCACCCCGTGCCACCCCGGTAGATCCGCCCTGTATACTTGACTCATACTTAGAACAAGTCTAAATATAGACGGTTTCATCGGGCGCACGCGCCTGGACCTAAGTTAACTTCCGGTCTGTGTTTGTTTATCTGTCTGGTTCGTGTCGCGGGCTACAAACGCAGCTAATAATGAGTAATGAAGTTGGTCTCAGGTTATTGTGCTGTGGTATGTGTTTCCCAAACATTTATTTATTTGTGGCGACCTGCCACGATATAAAAACCGACTGATTTTCCAATTGGAAATTGGAATTAATAGAGTAATTAATTAATCTGTTAATAGACTTTGTTGAATAAACGTAATACACGTTTAAAAATCAAACCAAGGCGTGGGTGTTTTTATATCACTGTATTTCTGAAGAAAGACTGTCTTTAGAAAATGTCATTTCATTTCATCCTGCATAAGGCAGCGTTTTTAAATTAAGAGCTGCTTTGTCTATAGCCATTACCGGGGAAACCTCGTTTCTCGTGCTTAAAGCACCTCCTACTGAAGTAATGAGTTTGCATTTTTAATAAATCAGTCTAATTTACGCAGCCAACATATTTCGCTTGTTATTTAAAAAAATAATCTACTCTAGAAGGACTTAGCTGTTGTTATTGATTCTATTTGGATGTCTACCGGAAGTTAAGTTTGGGCCACAAAAGTAACGTTTGTTTATGTTGTTGCCGTTGAAACCGTCTATATCTGAGCTCTACTTGTGCTCTGAGAATCTATGTTTTTTATTGTTAAACGCTAGGGGCGCTATTACACATCTTCTGTACAGAATTTCCAAAACACAAAAGAAGAAACCGAAACAACAGATGCTCCCACATGTAATCTAACACAATCGTCAGACATAAAACAACATCAAAACCATAGATATGGAAAACTGTGTAACTTTATGGAATAAAATGTTGACCGATGAAGAGGTAATAATGACTGTCAAGCTTTGAGGTGTTATCTCCATCTATGTTTTGATTATCATCAATAGTCTTTTTGTTCAAAATGTTGTTTATTCATGTATTATTTATTATAACTTATATATACAGTGCCCTCCACTAATATTGGCACCCTTGGTAAATATGAACAAAAGTGGATGTGGAAATAAATCTGCATAATTTATCCTTTTGATCTTTCATTCAAAAAATTCACAATTTAAAAGCCATGTATCTGAACAAGATGTCCAGGACCTCCGACAGAAAAATAGGTCCACATCATTAAAGACCCAGCAGTGTTTTAAACCGTGGGCATGGGGTACTTTATTATCATCTGGAGGGTTAGCTGCCAAGAAGCTCATTTTTTAGTTTCATCTGACCATAGAAGCCAGTCCTGTTTGAAGTTCCAATCATGTCTGACAAGTGAATATGCTGGAGTTTGTTTTTGGGTGAGCCAGGAGGATTTTTCTTGAAACCGTCTGGAACAACATTGTGGTGATGTAGGGGCTGTTTGATCATTTTATTTTAGGCTTTCTGACCCAAGACTCAACAATTCTCTGCAATTCTCCAACTGTGATCCTTGGAGAGTCTTTGGCCACTCAAACTCTCCTCCTTATGGTGCATTAGGATGATATAGACACACATCCTCTTCTAGGCAGATTTGTAACATCTTTAGTTGATTGGAACTTATTAATAATTGCCCTGATGGTGGGAATGGGGATTTTCAATGCTTTAGCTCTTTTCTTACAGCCACTTCCAATTTTGTGAAGCTCAACAAACTTGTTCTGCACATCAGAACTACATTCTTTGGTTTTCCTTCTTGTGATGGATGATTAAGGGAATTTGGCTTTTGTGTTCCTCATATTTATAATCCTGTGGAACAGAAAGTCATGGCTGGACAGTTTTATACTCCAAGACACCCTGGTGTGCTAAATTTTTTTAATTTTAATGGGAATATACTTCAGAGATATTTTACTATTTATTTTCATAATAAGATCCCCCCCCCCCAGTTTCCATCATTTTGCTTCAATGAAAGGTTAGAACTTTGAGAATTTTTCAGATTTATTTTCACAGTCACCTTTGCTCATATTTACAAAGGGTGCCAGTATTAGTGGAGGGCACTGTGTGTATATACATACATATATATATATATATATATATATATATATATATATATATATATATATAAAAATGAGTATTGAAATAGTACACTTAAAAGTATACTACTAGTGCACTTACTACATAAAGTACTTAAAAATATACTTGAACTTTACTTAAGTATCCTTAATAAAATAAACATGAAGTGTACTTCTTTTTGGTAAGTGAGGCTGAAAGAAAGCAGTCGAAATTGAAATGCTTTGCCCCCAAAAGCAAACTTGAGAAACTTCCAGCAATCTAAATGTGGAACTCCTTCAGATTTACAGTGAAGTAGCAATGTTCAAGTTGAATCTGCACCAGAATCTGCTTCTGAGACAACATTTTGAACTTGCTATTTGCCAGAGCAGTTTAGATGATGCAGTGATGCAGGTCCAGGAAATGACACAGACCTCCTTCCTATTTGGTTCTAGAAAATAATGAATGTAGAAACCGCTCTCCTTCTCAGCTTTATTCTCCAAGAGCAAAAAGGATTGGCCTCAAAAGGGG
This sequence comes from Garra rufa, assembly GCF_049309525.1. Taxonomy (NCBI): domain Eukaryota; kingdom Metazoa; phylum Chordata; class Actinopteri; order Cypriniformes; family Cyprinidae; genus Garra; species Garra rufa. Next base: position 44,741,116 of record NC_133369.1, read on the forward strand.
AGCCTCGTTGAAGTGAAGTGATTTGAAGAGAAATTAGAAGAGATAAGCCCAGTTCTATGACTTGTAGAACCCCCAGCGACAGAGTACACCACACTGGTTTTCTCCAAGTAACTCTGTCTCGTACTTCCATGTGAACTCATTTGACTGTTGCCACTGTTGACCTTTGACCTCTGGCTGTGTGCCGAGCAGATTTCTGTCTTCCTGGAAACAGAAGCAGAGCTGACACACAGACACCCAACATCAGGCCACAACAAACACATTTACACAAGCTAACTAACCTGACTGGAAAAAACAATGTGATAATGATACTGATGTCTGCAGGAAACAAATTCCACTGGAAAACATGAATCTGATTTATCAGTCAAGACTCTGGGCCTCATTTATAAAGTACGCATACAGACAGATTTGATCTTACAGTGTGTGTGCGCTCAAATCCACACCAACGCTCATATTTGTAAAAATTGCCTTTGACATGGAAAAGTGCTTAGCGTCATGTCAGGGTCTGAGCAGAAATAAACACTTTATCTTGTCGGAGAACTGCAGGTTTTTAGAAATATGAGCTGTTTTTGCTGCTCGCAGTTTAAAATAAAAGGATTTAGATGATGACTGGTGATCTTTTATATGTTAATGACATTGATTAGGAATGAGCTAAAACCATTCAGTTGCAGTCAAGGTCAAGATCATTTGGGATTCAATGTCTAAGTGAAAAACGATTTCCTAGCATTTAAATCCTCATTTTGTTTTCTTCATTTGTATTTTTGCCTTGTTTTCCAGTTACAAACATCAAAATATTCCTAAAACTAAATCAGGTTGCTTAAGGAGTCAAATTGCTTGTTTTAAACATAAATCATAAGCTTAAAATAAGAGAAAAAATGGCAGAACACTGTAATTTAAAATAAAGCATATTCTTAAAACAAAATCAGGTTGCTTGAGGAGTTTGGAAAAAAATTGTGATTAAACAGGTTAAGCATAAATCTCATTATTTTAATAAAATTTTAAGCCTGAAATGAGAGAAAAAAATGTCAGAAGACTGTAAAAAATTGCAGAAGACTGTAAACAAAACATTGCAGTCTTTCTACTTCAAAATGTCACATTTAATTCAGTGTGTACTTGCCATTTTTTGTAAATATTTGTCAAATGCACTAGCAATTTCTGATTTAATTTAAATCCTCCTTTTGATTTCTTCTTTAGTATTTTTGCCTTGTTTTCCAGTAACAAATATCAAAATATTCTTAAAACAAAATCAGGTTGCTTAAGGAGTCAACTTGCTTATTTTAAACATAAATCTCATTATTTTAGTAATATTTTAAGCTTAAAATGAGAGACAAAAAGGCAGTGTAACACTGTAAAATAAATAAATAAAACAAAACATTGCAGTCTTTCAACTTTAATATATTCAGTGTGTTACTTGCCAATTTTATTTGATTATTTGTGAAATTTACTATCAATTTCTGAGTTAAAAATGATTTCTTTCTTCATTTTCAACTCATTTTCAGTTTAAAAATTAAGTCAAACAGTGTTATTTAAGTATTGAGATACTATTATAGTTTTTAATTGATATTTAGATTTTGTATATTTTTTGTTTATTATTTAGTTATATTTATATAAATATATTTTACTTCTCAAAACATGATATGTTTAAGTTTATTAACTCAAAACAATTAAAGCAATCAGTTGCACAAATTTTTATGAGTTCTGTTAACTTTTTGGTGTTTGTGTAGATTTCCCATCTGAAAGAGAGTCGTACGTGTGTTTTCTGTGCGTATGTTCGCTCTCTGAATCACACAAACGCATATTTGACAGATGATTGTCAGATCACATTTAGAATGGTTTCTGTGCAACATTTCAATGTATTCAATGTTCCTATTTTTTAAGCCACTTCATTGTTAACTTCACTAACTTCATTGTTTCCCAGTCTTTAATCTTCCAAACTGTCTGTGACATAGTGACTAGGATGTTAATTAATGAGTCACTAATGTGAGCCAAAGTCTGTCCCAATCAACTTTCTGCCAGTCTTTCTGTGCTTTGTGTATGTGCATATTCCCTCTGACCTCAATCAGCGTCCATCTGTCTCTGTGGCCGCTGCGCTGGATTCTGCTCAGACTTTAATTAGGCCGGTTATCTTGTTAAAACCTGTGACAGCATGTGGCTTCCAGAGAAGAGGAGAGACTCCATGTCCACAGTCTGATCAGCTTCCTGAGCAGCAGACACAGCATGTTAACATAGTTGTGATGACTATGAAATATATAAGAGAAATCTTGGTCACTAATCAAACGTATCAAATCAGAAAAAAGATCTTTGGATTATAATCTCAAATCATGCTGTTTGTATCAAAACATTTTAAAATTGATGTTCTTTAGTAATTAACACACTGCAAAAATGCTGTTCTTGGATTTTTTTGTCTTGTTTCCAGCCAAAATATCTAAAAATTCTTCAATCAAGATTTTCTAGGCAAGTAAAAAATATTGTCTTGTTTTCAGAAAAAAAAAAAAAGTCAAACTTAAGTGAGTTTTTGCTTAGAACTAGCAAAATAATCTGCCAATGGGCTAAGCAAAAATAAAAAATAAAAAAATATTTCAAACAGAAAACAAGATTGTTTTTCTTACCCCACTGGCAGATTATTTTTCTTTTCTGAAAACAAGAAAATAATATTTACTTTCTAGAAAATCAGTCTTGATTGAAGATTTTTTAGGTATTTTGGCTGGAAACAAGACAAAACATCTAAGTAAGAAAAGCATTTTTTTTTTGCAGTGCATTTGCAATCATGCATTTAGCAGACATGTTTATCCAAAGCAACATGCATAAAAGAACAAAAGCAATCTGTCACAGAGAAGGGTTAGTTTACACAAACTAAAACCATAAAAAAATCACTTGAAGCAAAAACTAAACTAAAATAAATCATTACACTGCAATAAAATGATTTTCTTACTTAGATTTTTTTGTCTTGTTTGCAGCCAAAATATTAAAACAAATCTTAAATCAGGATTTTCTAGACAAGTAAAAATTATTGTCTTATTTTCAGACAAAACAAGTCAAAATGAAGTGAGTTTTTGCTCATTTTATATAGAAAACAATATTATTTTTCTTACCTCACTGGCAGATTATTTTGCTTGTTTCAAGCAAAAACGCAAAAACACATTTTTTTTTTTTTTTTAATGAAAATCAATTTCAGTTTTTTCTGAAAACAAGAAAATATTTTTTACTCGTCTAGAAAATCCTTCGTGATTTAAGAATTTTTGGATATTTTGACTGGAAACAAGACAAAAAATCTAAGTAAGAAAGCATTTTTTGCAATGTAACTAAAATAACTAAAAGAAAAATTAAAGAAAAGATAATCTAATCTAAAATAACAACTTTAATAATACATTTAAATATGTATGTAAGATTTACAAATAATTACAATGAAAAAGCAAGTAATACATTGAATTAAACATGAAGTTTTGAAGTAGAAACATTGAAATAATATTTTCTTGTAAAATATACTCCAATAACATTTTTAT